>NC_081767.1:10000-87500 GCF_963082965.1 Carassius carassius
AAGGTGATCAATCTTCGCATTTATCCCTATAACCTAACTCTAACCCTAACCCTAAAACCACCCAAAACCTAACCAAACCACTCCAAAAACACTTGGGGACCCCCGAAAACCACTGGAAACCACTCAAAACCAACAAAGACCCCACCAAAACCACCCAAAACGTGACTAAGTCCAAAATTCCCAAAAAATACTAAGTCCAACCATATGACTAAGTCCAAAATTCCCAAAAAACACTAAGTCCAACCATTGACTAAGTCCAAAATTCCCCAAAAACACTAAGTCCAACCCCCACAAAAACACTAAGTCCCACCCATACATTCGAAAATCAAGTAAGTGATCAACTCCATATCTCGGCAACTGGTGGCGCTAGACCGACGAAACCAAGTGCAATCAACTGGGGAGGGCCCAAGGAGTATAATAAACCATGTTTCAGCTCTATAGCAGATACGGATCACAAGATATGGGGGGTCGATCAATTCAAAGGTGATCAATCTTCGCATTTATCCCTATAACCTAACTCTAACCCTAACCCTAAAACCACCCAAAACCTAACCAAACCACTCCAAAAACACTTGGGGACCCCCGAAAACCACTGGAAACCACTCAAAACCAACAAAGACCCCACCAAAACCACCCAAAACGTGACTAAGTCCAAAATTCCCAAAAAATACTAAGTCCAACCATATGACTAAGTCCAAAATTCCCAAAAAACACTAAGTCCAACCATTGACTAAGTCCAAAATTCCCCAAAAACACTAAGTCCAACCCCCACAAAAACACTAAGTCCCACCCATACATTCGAAAATCAAGTAAGTGATCAACTCCATATCTCGGCAACTGGTGGCGCTAGACCGACGAAACCAAGTGCAATCAACTGGGGAGGGCCCAAGGAGTATAATAAACCATGTTTCAGCTCTATAGCAGATACGGATCACAAGATATGGGGGGTCGATCAATTCAAAGGTGATCAATCTTCGCATTTATCCCTATAACCTAACTCTAACCCTAACCCTAAAACCACCCAAAACCTAACCAAACCACTCCAAAAACACTTGGGGACCCCCGAAAACCACTGGAAACCACTCAAAACCAACAAAGACCCCACCAAAACCACCCAAAACGTGACTAAGTTCAAAATTCCCAAAAAATACTAAGTCCAACCATATGACTAAGTCCAAAATTCCCAAAAAACACTAAGTCCAACCATTGACTAAGTCCAAAATTCCCCGAAAAAACACTAAGTCCAACCCCCACAAAAACACTAAGTCCCACCCATACATTCGAAAATCAAGTAAGTGATCAACTCCATATCTCGGCAACTGGTGGCGCTAGACCGACGAAACCAAGTGCAATCAACTGGGGAGGGCCCAAGGAGTATAATAAACCATGTTTCAGCTCTATAGCAGATACGGATCACAAGATATGGGGGGTCGATCAATTCAAAGGTGATCAATCTTCGCATTTATCCCTATAACCTAACCCTAACCTAATCCTAACTCTAACCCTAACCTAACCCTAACCCTAACCTAACCTAACTCTAACCTAACTCTAACCCTAACCCTAACCCTAAAACCACCCAAAACCTAACCAAACCACTCCAAAAACACTTGGGGACCCCCGAAAACCACTGGAAACCACTCAAAACCAACAAAGACCCCACCAAAACCACCCAAAACGTGACTAAGTCCAAAATTCCCAAAAAATACTAAGTCCAACCATATGACTAAGTCCAAAATTCCCAAAAAACACTAAGTCCAACCATTGACTAAGTCCAAAATTCCCCGAAAAAACACTAAGTCCAACCCCCACAAAAACACTAAGTCCCACCCATACATTCGAAAATCAAGTAAGTGATCAACTCCATATCTCGGCAACTGGTGGCGCTAGACCGACGAAACCAAGTGCAATCAACTGGGGAGGGCCCAAGGAGTATAATAAACCATGTTTCAGCTCTATAGCAGATACGGATCACAAGATATGGGGGGTCGATCAATTCAAAGGTGATCAATCTTCGCATTTATCCCTATAACCTAACTCTAACCCTAACCCTAAAACCACCCAAAACCTAACCAAACCACTCCAAAAACACTTGGGGACCCCCGAAAACCACTGGAAACCACTCAAAACCAACAAAGACCCCACCAAAACCACCCAAAACGTGACTAAGTCCAAAATTCCCAAAAAATACTAAGTCCAACCATATGACTAAGTCCAAAATTCCCAAAAAACACTAAGTCCAACCATTGACTAAGTCCAAAATTCCCCAAAAACACTAAGTCCAACCCCCACAAAAACACTAAGTCCCACCCATACATTCGAAAATCAAGTAAGTGATCAACTCCATATCTCGGCAACTGGTGGCGCTAGACCGACGAAACCAAGTGCAATCAACTGGGGAGGGCCCAAGGAGTATAATAAACCATGTTTCAGCTCTATAGCAGATACGGATCACAAGATATGGGGGGTCGATCAATTCAAAGGTGATCAATCTTCGCATTTATCCCTATAACCTAACTCTAACCCTAACCCTAAAACCACCCAAAACCTAACCAAACCACTCCAAAAACACTTGGGGACCCCCGAAAACCACTGGAAACCACTCAAAACCAACAAAGACCCCACCAAAACCACCCAAAACGTGACTAAGTTCAAAATTCCCAAAAAATACTAAGTCCAACCATATGACTAAGTCCAAAATTCCCAAAAAACACTAAGTCCAACCATTGACTAAGTCCAAAATTCCCCGAAAAAACACTAAGTCCAACCCCCACAAAAACACTAAGTCCCACCCATACATTCGAAAATCAAGTAAGTGATCAACTCCATATCTCGGCAACTGGTGGCGCTAGACCGACGAAACCAAGTGCAATCAACTGGGGAGGGCCCAAGGAGTATAATAAACCATGTTTCAGCTCTATAGCAGATACGGATCACAAGATATGGGGGGTCGATCAATTCAAAGGTGATCAATCTTCGCATTTATCCCTATAACCTAACCCTAACCTAATCCTAACTCTAACCCTAACCTAACCCTAACCCTAACCTAACCTAACTCTAACCTAACTCTAACCCTAACCCTAACCCTAAAACCACCCAAAACCTAACCAAACCACTCCAAAAACACTTGGGGACCCCCGAAAACCACTGGAAACCACTCAAAACCAACAAAGACCCCACCAAAACCACCCAAAACGTGACTAAGTCCAAAATTCCCAAAAAATACTAAGTCCAACCATATGACTAAGTCCAAAATTCCCAAAAAACACTAAGTCCAACCATTGACTAAGTCCAAAATTCCCCGAAAAAACACTAAGTCCAACCCCCACAAAAACACTAAGTCCCACCCATACATTCGAAAATCAAGTAAGTGATCAACTCCATATCTCGGCAACTGGTGGCGCTAGACCGACGAAACCAAGTGCAATCAACTGGGGAGGGCCCAAGGAGTATAATAAACCATGTTTCAGCTCTATAGCAGATACGGATCACAAGATATGGGGGGTCGATCAATTCAAAGGTGATCAATCTTCGCATTTATCCCTATAACCTAACTCTAACCCTAACCCTAAAACCACCCAAAACCTAACCAAACCACTCCAAAAACACTTGGGGACCCCCGAAAACCACTGGAAACCACTCAAAACCAACAAAGACCCCACCAAAACCACCCAAAACGTGACTAAGTCCAAAATTCCCAAAAAATACTAAGTCCAACCATATGACTAAGTCCAAAATTCCCAAAAAACACTAAGTCCAACCATTGACTAAGTCCAAAATTCCCCAAAAACACTAAGTCCAACCCCCACAAAAACACTAAGTCCCACCCATACATTCGAAAATCAAGTAAGTGATCAACTCCATATCTCGGCAACTGGTGGCGCTAGACCGACGAAACCAAGTGCAATCAACTGGGGAGGGCCCAAGGAGTATAATAAACCATGTTTCAGCTCTATAGCAGATACGGATCACAAGATATGGGGGGTCGATCAATTCAAAGGTGATCAATCTTCGCATTTATCCCTATAACCTAACTCTAACCCTAACCCTAAAACCACCCAAAACCTAACCAAACCACTCCAAAAACACTTGGGGACCCCCGAAAACCACTGGAAACCACTCAAAACCAACAAAGACCCCACCAAAACCACCCAAAACGTGACTAAGTTCAAAATTCCCAAAAAATACTAAGTCCAACCATATGACTAAGTCCAAAATTCCCAAAAAACACTAAGTCCAACCATTGACTAAGTCCAAAATTCCCCGAAAAAACACTAAGTCCAACCCCCACAAAAACACTAAGTCCCACCCATACATTCGAAAATCAAGTAAGTGATCAACTCCATATCTCGGCAACTGGTGGCGCTAGACCGACGAAACCAAGTGCAATCAACTGGGGAGGGCCCAAGGAGTATAATAAACCATGTTTCAGCTCTATAGCAGATACGGATCACAAGATATGGGGGGTCGATCAATTCAAAGGTGATCAATCTTCGCATTTATCCCTATAACCTAACCCTAACCTAATCCTAACTCTAACCCTAACCTAACCCTAACCCTAACCTAACCTAACTCTAACCTAACTCTAACCCTAACCCTAACCCTAAAACCACCCAAAACCTAACCAAACCACTCCAAAAACACTTGGGGACCCCCGAAAACCACTGGAAACCACTCAAAACCAACAAAGACCCCACCAAAACCACCCAAAACGTGACTAAGTCCAAAATTCCCAAAAAATACTAAGTCCAACCATATGACTAAGTCCAAAATTCCCAAAAAACACTAAGTCCAACCATTGACTAAGTCCAAAATTCCCCGAAAAAACACTAAGTCCAACCCCCACAAAAACACTAAGTCCCACCCATACATTCGAAAATCAAGTAAGTGATCAACTCCATATCTCGGCAACTGGTGGCGCTAGACCGACGAAACCAAGTGCAATCAACTGGGGAGGGCCCAAGGAGTATAATAAACCATGTTTCAGCTCTATAGCAGATACGGATCACAAGATATGGGGGGTCGATCAATTCAAAGGTGATCAATCTTCGCATTTATCCCTATAACCTAACTCTAACCCTAACCCTAAAACCACCCAAAACCTAACCAAACCACTCCAAAAACACTTGGGGACCCCCGAAAACCACTGGAAACCACTCAAAACCAACAAAGACCCCACCAAAACCACCCAAAACGTGACTAAGTCCAAAATTCCCAAAAAATACTAAGTCCAACCATATGACTAAGTCCAAAATTCCCAAAAAACACTAAGTCCAACCATTGACTAAGTCCAAAATTCCCCAAAAACACTAAGTCCAACCCCCACAAAAACACTAAGTCCCACCCATACATTCGAAAATCAAGTAAGTGATCAACTCCATATCTCGGCAACTGGTGGCGCTAGACCGACGAAACCAAGTGCAATCAACTGGGGAGGGCCCAAGGAGTATAATAAACCATGTTTCAGCTCTATAGCAGATACGGATCACAAGATATGGGGGGTCGATCAATTCAAAGGTGATCAATCTTCGCATTTATCCCTATAACCTAACTCTAACCCTAACCCTAAAACCACCCAAAACCTAACCAAACCACTCCAAAAACACTTGGGGACCCCCGAAAACCACTGGAAACCACTCAAAACCAACAAAGACCCCACCAAAACCACCCAAAACGTGACTAAGTTCAAAATTCCCAAAAAATACTAAGTCCAACCATATGACTAAGTCCAAAATTCCCAAAAAACACTAAGTCCAACCATTGACTAAGTCCAAAATTCCCCGAAAAAACACTAAGTCCAACCCCCACAAAAACACTAAGTCCCACCCATACATTCGAAAATCAAGTAAGTGATCAACTCCATATCTCGGCAACTGGTGGCGCTAGACCGACGAAACCAAGTGCAATCAACTGGGGAGGGCCCAAGGAGTATAATAAACCATGTTTCAGCTCTATAGCAGATACGGATCACAAGATATGGGGGGTCGATCAATTCAAAGGTGATCAATCTTCGCATTTATCCCTATAACCTAACTCTAACCCTAACCTAACCTAACCCTAACCCTAACCCTAACCCTAACCCTAACCTAATCCTAACTCTAACCCTAACCTAACCCTAACCCTAACCTAACCTAACTCTAACCTAACTCTAACCCTAACCCTAACCCTAAAACCACCCAAAACCTAACCAAACCACTCCAAAAACACTTGGGGACCCCCGAAAACCACTGGAAACCACTCAAAACCAACAAAGACCCCACCAAAACCACCCAAAACGTGACTAAGTCCAAAATTCCCAAAAAATACTAAGTCCAACCATATGACTAAGTCCAAAATTCCCAAAAAACACTAAGTCCAACCATTGACTAAGTCCAAAATTCCCCGAAAAAACACTAAGTCCAACCCCCACAAAAACACTAAGTCCCACCCATACATTCGAAAATCAAGTAAGTGATCAACTCCATATCTCGGCAACTGGTGGCGCTAGACCGACGAAACCAAGTGCAATCAACTGGGGAGGGCCCAAGGAGTATAATAAACCATGTTTCAGCTCTATAGCAGATACGGATCACAAGATATGGGGGGTCGATCAATTCAAAGGTGATCAATCTTCGCATTTATCCCTATAACCTAACTCTAACCCTAACCCTAAAACCACCCAAAACCTAACCAAACCACTCCAAAAACACTTGGGGACCCCCGAAAACCACTGGAAACCACTCAAAACCAACAAAGACCCCACCAAAACCACCCAAAACGTGACTAAGTCCAAAATTCCCAAAAAATACTAAGTCCAACCATATGACTAAGTCCAAAATTCCCAAAAAACACTAAGTCCAACCATTGACTAAGTCCAAAATTCCCCAAAAACACTAAGTCCAACCCCCACAAAAACACTAAGTCCCACCCATACATTCGAAAATCAAGTAAGTGATCAACTCCATATCTCGGCAACTGGTGGCGCTAGACCGACGAAACCAAGTGCAATCAACTGGGGAGGGCCCAAGGAGTATAATAAACCATGTTTCAGCTCTATAGCAGATACGGATCACAAGATATGGGGGGTCGATCAATTCAAAGGTGATCAATCTTCGCATTTATCCCTATAACCTAACTCTAACCCTAACCCTAAAACCACCCAAAACCTAACCAAACCACTCCAAAAACACTTGGGGACCCCCGAAAACCACTGGAAACCACTCAAAACCAACAAAGACCCCACCAAAACCACCCAAAACGTGACTAAGTTCAAAATTCCCAAAAAATACTAAGTCCAACCATATGACTAAGTCCAAAATTCCCAAAAAACACTAAGTCCAACCATTGACTAAGTCCAAAATTCCCCGAAAAAACACTAAGTCCAACCCCCACAAAAACACTAAGTCCCACCCATACATTCGAAAATCAAGTAAGTGATCAACTCCATATCTCGGCAACTGGTGGCGCTAGACCGACGAAACCAAGTGCAATCAACTGGGGAGGGCCCAAGGAGTATAATAAACCATGTTTCAGCTCTATAGCAGATACGGATCACAAGATATGGGGGGTCGATCAATTCAAAGGTGATCAATCTTCGCATTTATCCCTATAACCTAACTCTAACCCTAACCCTAAAACCACCCAAAACCTAACCAAACCACTCCAAAAACACTTGGGGACCCCCGAAAACCACTGGAAACCACTCAAAACCAACAAAGACCCCACCAAAACCACCCAAAACGTGACTAAGTCCAAAATTCCCAAAAAATACTAAGTCCAACCATATGACTAAGTCCAAAATTCCCAAAAAACACTAAGTCCAACCATTGACTAAGTCCAAAATTCCCCGAAAAAACACTAAGTCCAACCCCCACAAAAACACTAAGTCCCACCCATACATTCGAAAATCAAGTAAGTGATCAACTCCATATCTCGGCAACTGGTGGCGCTAGACCGACGAAACCAAGTGCAATCAACTGGGGAGGGCCCAAGGAGTATAATAAACCATGTTTCAGCTCTATAGCAGATACGGATCACAAGATATGGGGGGTCGATCAATTCAAAGGTGATCAATCTTCGCATTTATCCCTATAACCTAACTCTAACCCTAACCCTAAAACCACCCAAAACCTAACCAAACCACTCCAAAAACACTTGGGGACCCCCGAAAACCACTGGAAACCACTCAAAACCAACAAAGACCCCACCAAAACCACCCAAAACGTGACTAAGTCCAAAATTCCCAAAAAATACTAAGTCCAACCATATGACTAAGTCCAAAATTCCCAAAAAACACTAAGTCCAACCATTGACTAAGTCCAAAATTCCCCGAAAAAACACTAAGTCCAACCCCCACAAAAACACTAAGTCCCACCCATACATTCGAAAATCAAGTAAGTGATCAACTCCATATCTCGGCAACTGGTGGCGCTAGACCGACGAAACCAAGTGCAATCAACTGGGGAGGGCCCAAGGAGTATAATAAACCATGTTTCAGCTCTATAGCAGATACGGATCACAAGATATGGGGGGTCGATCAATTCAAAGGTGATCAATCTTCGCATTTATCCCTATAACCTAACTCTAACCCTAACCCTAAAACCACCCAAAACCTAACCAAACCACTCCAAAAACACTTGGGGACCCCCGAAAACCACTGGAAACCACTCAAAACCAACAAAGACCCCACCAAAACCACCCAAAACGTGACTAAGTCCAAAATTCCCAAAAAATACTAAGTCCAACCATATGACTAAGTCCAAAATTCCCAAAAAACACTAAGTCCAACCATTGACTAAGTCCAAAATTCCCCAAAAACACTAAGTCCAACCCCCACAAAAACACTAAGTCCCACCCATACATTCGAAAATCAAGTAAGTGATCAACTCCATATCTCGGCAACTGGTGGCGCTAGACCGACGAAACCAAGTGCAATCAACTGGGGAGGGCCCAAGGAGTATAATAAACCATGTTTCAGCTCTATAGCAGATACGGATCACAAGATATGGGGGGTCGATCAATTCAAAGGTGATCAATCTTCGCATTTATCCCTATAACCTAACTCTAACCCTAACCCTAAAACCACCCAAAACCTAACCAAACCACTCCAAAAACACTTGGGGACCCCCGAAAACCACTGGAAACCACTCAAAACCAACAAAGACCCCACCAAAACCACCCAAAACGTGACTAAGTTCAAAATTCCCAAAAAATACTAAGTCCAACCATATGACTAAGTCCAAAATTCCCAAAAAACACTAAGTCCAACCATTGACTAAGTCCAAAATTCCCCGAAAAAACACTAAGTCCAACCCCCACAAAAACACTAAGTCCCACCCATACATTCGAAAATCAAGTAAGTGATCAACTCCATATCTCGGCAACTGGTGGCGCTAGACCGACGAAACCAAGTGCAATCAACTGGGGAGGGCCCAAGGAGTATAATAAACCATGTTTCAGCTCTATAGCAGATACGGATCACAAGATATGGGGGGTCGATCAATTCAAAGGTGATCAATCTTCGCATTTATCCCTATAACCTAACTCTAACCCTAACCTAACCTAACCCTAACCCTAACCCTAACCCTAACCCTAACCTAATCCTAACTCTAACCCTAACCTAACCCTAACCCTAACCTAACCTAACTCTAACCTAACTCTAACCCTAACCCTAACCCTAAAACCACCCAAAACCTAACCAAACCACTCCAAAAACACTTGGGGACCCCCGAAAACCACTGGAAACCACTCAAAACCAACAAAGACCCCACCAAAACCACCCAAAACGTGACTAAGTCCAAAATTCCCAAAAAATACTAAGTCCAACCATATGACTAAGTCCAAAATTCCCAAAAAACACTAAGTCCAACCATTGACTAAGTCCAAAATTCCCCGAAAAAACACTAAGTCCAACCCCCACAAAAACACTAAGTCCCACCCATACATTCGAAAATCAAGTAAGTGATCAACTCCATATCTCGGCAACTGGTGGCGCTAGACCGACGAAACCAAGTGCAATCAACTGGGGAGGGCCCAAGGAGTATAATAAACCATGTTTCAGCTCTATAGCAGATACGGATCACAAGATATGGGGGGTCGATCAATTCAAAGGTGATCAATCTTCGCATTTATCCCTATAACCTAACTCTAACCCTAACCCTAAAACCACCCAAAACCTAACCAAACCACTCCAAAAACACTTGGGGACCCCCGAAAACCACTGGAAACCACTCAAAACCAACAAAGACCCCACCAAAACCACCCAAAACGTGACTAAGTCCAAAATTCCCAAAAAATACTAAGTCCAACCATATGACTAAGTCCAAAATTCCCAAAAAACACTAAGTCCAACCATTGACTAAGTCCAAAATTCCCCAAAAACACTAAGTCCAACCCCCACAAAAACACTAAGTCCCACCCATACATTCGAAAATCAAGTAAGTGATCAACTCCATATCTCGGCAACTGGTGGCGCTAGACCGACGAAACCAAGTGCAATCAACTGGGGAGGGCCCAAGGAGTATAATAAACCATGTTTCAGCTCTATAGCAGATACGGATCACAAGATATGGGGGGTCGATCAATTCAAAGGTGATCAATCTTCGCATTTATCCCTATAACCTAACTCTAACCCTAACCCTAAAACCACCCAAAACCTAACCAAACCACTCCAAAAACACTTGGGGACCCCCGAAAACCACTGGAAACCACTCAAAACCAACAAAGACCCCACCAAAACCACCCAAAACGTGACTAAGTTCAAAATTCCCAAAAAATACTAAGTCCAACCATATGACTAAGTCCAAAATTCCCAAAAAACACTAAGTCCAACCATTGACTAAGTCCAAAATTCCCCGAAAAAACACTAAGTCCAACCCCCACAAAAACACTAAGTCCCACCCATACATTCGAAAATCAAGTAAGTGATCAACTCCATATCTCGGCAACTGGTGGCGCTAGACCGACGAAACCAAGTGCAATCAACTGGGGAGGGCCCAAGGAGTATAATAAACCATGTTTCAGCTCTATAGCAGATACGGATCACAAGATATGGGGGGTCGATCAATTCAAAGGTGATCAATCTTCGCATTTATCCCTATAACCTAACTCTAACCCTAACCCTAAAACCACCCAAAACCTAACCAAACCACTCCAAAAACACTTGGGGACCCCCGAAAACCACTGGAAACCACTCAAAACCAACAAAGACCCCACCAAAACCACCCAAAACGTGACTAAGTCCAAAATTCCCAAAAAATACTAAGTCCAACCATATGACTAAGTCCAAAATTCCCAAAAAACACTAAGTCCAACCATTGACTAAGTCCAAAATTCCCCGAAAAAACACTAAGTCCAACCCCCACAAAAACACTAAGTCCCACCCATACATTCGAAAATCAAGTAAGTGATCAACTCCATATCTCGGCAACTGGTGGCGCTAGACCGACGAAACCAAGTGCAATCAACTGGGGAGGGCCCAAGGAGTATAATAAACCATGTTTCAGCTCTATAGCAGATACGGATCACAAGATATGGGGGGTCGATCAATTCAAAGGTGATCAATCTTCGCATTTATCCCTATAACCTAACTCTAACCCTAACCCTAAAACCACCCAAAACCTAACCAAACCACTCCAAAAACACTTGGGGACCCCCGAAAACCACTGGAAACCACTCAAAACCAACAAAGACCCCACCAAAACCACCCAAAACGTGACTAAGTCCAAAATTCCCAAAAAATACTAAGTCCAACCATATGACTAAGTCCAAAATTCCCAAAAAACACTAAGTCCAACCATTGACTAAGTCCAAAATTCCCCGAAAAAACACTAAGTCCAACCCCCACAAAAACACTAAGTCCCACCCATACATTCGAAAATCAAGTAAGTGATCAACTCCATATCTCGGCAACTGGTGGCGCTAGACCGACGAAACCAAGTGCAATCAACTGGGGAGGGCCCAAGGAGTATAATAAACCATGTTTCAGCTCTATAGCAGATACGGATCACAAGATATGGGGGGTCGATCAATTCAAAGGTGATCAATCTTCGCATTTATCCCTATAACCTAACTCTAACCCTAACCCTAAAACCACCCAAAACCTAACCAAACCACTCCAAAAACACTTGGGGACCCCCGAAAACCACTGGAAACCACTCAAAACCAACAAAGACCCCACCAAAACCACCCAAAACGTGACTAAGTCCAAAATTCCCAAAAAATACTAAGTCCAACCATATGACTAAGTCCAAAATTCCCAAAAAACACTAAGTCCAACCATTGACTAAGTCCAAAATTCCCCAAAAACACTAAGTCCAACCCCCACAAAAACACTAAGTCCCACCCATACATTCGAAAATCAAGTAAGTGATCAACTCCATATCTCGGCAACTGGTGGCGCTAGACCGACGAAACCAAGTGCAATCAACTGGGGAGGGCCCAAGGAGTATAATAAACCATGTTTCAGCTCTATAGCAGATACGGATCACAAGATATGGGGGGTCGATCAATTCAAAGGTGATCAATCTTCGCATTTATCCCTATAACCTAACTCTAACCCTAACCCTAAAACCACCCAAAACCTAACCAAACCACTCCAAAAACACTTGGGGACCCCCGAAAACCACTGGAAACCACTCAAAACCAACAAAGACCCCACCAAAACCACCCAAAACGTGACTAAGTTCAAAATTCCCAAAAAATACTAAGTCCAACCATATGACTAAGTCCAAAATTCCCAAAAAACACTAAGTCCAACCATTGACTAAGTCCAAAATTCCCCGAAAAAACACTAAGTCCAACCCCCACAAAAACACTAAGTCCCACCCATACATTCGAAAATCAAGTAAGTGATCAACTCCATATCTCGGCAACTGGTGGCGCTAGACCGACGAAACCAAGTGCAATCAACTGGGGAGGGCCCAAGGAGTATAATAAACCATGTTTCAGCTCTATAGCAGATACGGATCACAAGATATGGGGGGTCGATCAATTCAAAGGTGATCAATCTTCGCATTTATCCCTATAACCTAACTCTAACCCTAACCTAACCTAACCCTAACCCTAACCCTAACCCTAACCCTAACCTAATCCTAACTCTAACCCTAACCTAACCCTAACCCTAACCTAACCTAACTCTAACCTAACTCTAACCCTAACCCTAACCCTAAAACCACCCAAAACCTAACCAAACCACTCCAAAAACACTTGGGGACCCCCGAAAACCACTGGAAACCACTCAAAACCAACAAAGACCCCACCAAAACCACCCAAAACGTGACTAAGTCCAAAATTCCCAAAAAATACTAAGTCCAACCATATGACTAAGTCCAAAATTCCCAAAAAACACTAAGTCCAACCATTGACTAAGTCCAAAATTCCCCGAAAAAACACTAAGTCCAACCCCCACAAAAACACTAAGTCCCACCCATACATTCGAAAATCAAGTAAGTGATCAACTCCATATCTCGGCAACTGGTGGCGCTAGACCGACGAAACCAAGTGCAATCAACTGGGGAGGGCCCAAGGAGTATAATAAACCATGTTTCAGCTCTATAGCAGATACGGATCACAAGATATGGGGGGTCGATCAATTCAAAGGTGATCAATCTTCGCATTTATCCCTATAACCTAACTCTAACCCTAACCCTAAAACCACCCAAAACCTAACCAAACCACTCCAAAAACACTTGGGGACCCCCGAAAACCACTGGAAACCACTCAAAACCAACAAAGACCCCACCAAAACCACCCAAAACGTGACTAAGTCCAAAATTCCCAAAAAATACTAAGTCCAACCATATGACTAAGTCCAAAATTCCCAAAAAACACTAAGTCCAACCATTGACTAAGTCCAAAATTCCCCAAAAACACTAAGTCCAACCCCCACAAAAACACTAAGTCCCACCCATACATTCGAAAATCAAGTAAGTGATCAACTCCATATCTCGGCAACTGGTGGCGCTAGACCGACGAAACCAAGTGCAATCAACTGGGGAGGGCCCAAGGAGTATAATAAACCATGTTTCAGCTCTATAGCAGATACGGATCACAAGATATGGGGGGTCGATCAATTCAAAGGTGATCAATCTTCGCATTTATCCCTATAACCTAACTCTAACCCTAACCCTAAAACCACCCAAAACCTAACCAAACCACTCCAAAAACACTTGGGGACCCCCGAAAACCACTGGAAACCACTCAAAACCAACAAAGACCCCACCAAAACCACCCAAAACGTGACTAAGTTCAAAATTCCCAAAAAATACTAAGTCCAACCATATGACTAAGTCCAAAATTCCCAAAAAACACTAAGTCCAACCATTGACTAAGTCCAAAATTCCCCGAAAAAACACTAAGTCCAACCCCCACAAAAACACTAAGTCCCACCCATACATTCGAAAATCAAGTAAGTGATCAACTCCATATCTCGGCAACTGGTGGCGCTAGACCGACGAAACCAAGTGCAATCAACTGGGGAGGGCCCAAGGAGTATAATAAACCATGTTTCAGCTCTATAGCAGATACGGATCACAAGATATGGGGGGTCGATCAATTCAAAGGTGATCAATCTTCGCATTTATCCCTATAACCTAACTCTAACCCTAACCCTAAAACCACCCAAAACCTAACCAAACCACTCCAAAAACACTTGGGGACCCCCGAAAACCACTGGAAACCACTCAAAACCAACAAAGACCCCACCAAAACCACCCAAAACGTGACTAAGTCCAAAATTCCCAAAAAATACTAAGTCCAACCATATGACTAAGTCCAAAATTCCCAAAAAACACTAAGTCCAACCATTGACTAAGTCCAAAATTCCCCGAAAAAACACTAAGTCCAACCCCCACAAAAACACTAAGTCCCACCCATACATTCGAAAATCAAGTAAGTGATCAACTCCATATCTCGGCAACTGGTGGCGCTAGACCGACGAAACCAAGTGCAATCAACTGGGGAGGGCCCAAGGAGTATAATAAACCATGTTTCAGCTCTATAGCAGATACGGATCACAAGATATGGGGGGTCGATCAATTCAAAGGTGATCAATCTTCGCATTTATCCCTATAACCTAACTCTAACCCTAACCCTAAAACCACCCAAAACCTAACCAAACCACTCCAAAAACACTTGGGGACCCCCGAAAACCACTGGAAACCACTCAAAACCAACAAAGACCCCACCAAAACCACCCAAAACGTGACTAAGTCCAAAATTCCCAAAAAATACTAAGTCCAACCATATGACTAAGTCCAAAATTCCCAAAAAACACTAAGTCCAACCATTGACTAAGTCCAAAATTCCCCGAAAAAACACTAAGTCCAACCCCCACAAAAACACTAAGTCCCACCCATACATTCGAAAATCAAGTAAGTGATCAACTCCATATCTCGGCAACTGGTGGCGCTAGACCGACGAAACCAAGTGCAATCAACTGGGGAGGGCCCAAGGAGTATAATAAACCATGTTTCAGCTCTATAGCAGATACGGATCACAAGATATGGGGGGTCGATCAATTCAAAGGTGATCAATCTTCGCATTTATCCCTATAACCTAACTCTAACCCTAACCCTAAAACCACCCAAAACCTAACCAAACCACTCCAAAAACACTTGGGGACCCCCGAAAACCACTGGAAACCACTCAAAACCAACAAAGACCCCACCAAAACCACCCAAAACGTGACTAAGTCCAAAATTCCCAAAAAATACTAAGTCCAACCATATGACTAAGTCCAAAATTCCCAAAAAACACTAAGTCCAACCATTGACTAAGTCCAAAATTCCCCAAAAACACTAAGTCCAACCCCCACAAAAACACTAAGTCCCACCCATACATTCGAAAATCAAGTAAGTGATCAACTCCATATCTCGGCAACTGGTGGCGCTAGACCGACGAAACCAAGTGCAATCAACTGGGGAGGGCCCAAGGAGTATAATAAACCATGTTTCAGCTCTATAGCAGATACGGATCACAAGATATGGGGGGTCGATCAATTCAAAGGTGATCAATCTTCGCATTTATCCCTATAACCTAACTCTAACCCTAACCCTAAAACCACCCAAAACCTAACCAAACCACTCCAAAAACACTTGGGGACCCCCGAAAACCACTGGAAACCACTCAAAACCAACAAAGACCCCACCAAAACCACCCAAAACGTGACTAAGTTCAAAATTCCCAAAAAATACTAAGTCCAACCATATGACTAAGTCCAAAATTCCCAAAAAACACTAAGTCCAACCATTGACTAAGTCCAAAATTCCCCGAAAAAACACTAAGTCCAACCCCCACAAAAACACTAAGTCCCACCCATACATTCGAAAATCAAGTAAGTGATCAACTCCATATCTCGGCAACTGGTGGCGCTAGACCGACGAAACCAAGTGCAATCAACTGGGGAGGGCCCAAGGAGTATAATAAACCATGTTTCAGCTCTATAGCAGATACGGATCACAAGATATGGGGGGTCGATCAATTCAAAGGTGATCAATCTTCGCATTTATCCCTATAACCTAACTCTAACCCTAACCTAACCTAACCCTAACCCTAACCCTAACCCTAACCCTAACCTAATCCTAACTCTAACCCTAACCTAACCCTAACCCTAACCTAACCTAACTCTAACCTAACTCTAACCCTAACCCTAACCCTAAAACCACCCAAAACCTAACCAAACCACTCCAAAAACACTTGGGGACCCCCGAAAACCACTGGAAACCACTCAAAACCAACAAAGACCCCACCAAAACCACCCAAAACGTGACTAAGTCCAAAATTCCCAAAAAATACTAAGTCCAACCATATGACTAAGTCCAAAATTCCCAAAAAACACTAAGTCCAACCATTGACTAAGTCCAAAATTCCCCGAAAAAACACTAAGTCCAACCCCCACAAAAACACTAAGTCCCACCCATACATTCGAAAATCAAGTAAGTGATCAACTCCATATCTCGGCAACTGGTGGCGCTAGACCGACGAAACCAAGTGCAATCAACTGGGGAGGGCCCAAGGAGTATAATAAACCATGTTTCAGCTCTATAGCAGATACGGATCACAAGATATGGGGGGTCGATCAATTCAAAGGTGATCAATCTTCGCATTTATCCCTATAACCTAACTCTAACCCTAACCCTAAAACCACCCAAAACCTAACCAAACCACTCCAAAAACACTTGGGGACCCCCGAAAACCACTGGAAACCACTCAAAACCAACAAAGACCCCACCAAAACCACCCAAAACGTGACTAAGTCCAAAATTCCCAAAAAATACTAAGTCCAACCATATGACTAAGTCCAAAATTCCCAAAAAACACTAAGTCCAACCATTGACTAAGTCCAAAATTCCCCAAAAACACTAAGTCCAACCCCCACAAAAACACTAAGTCCCACCCATACATTCGAAAATCAAGTAAGTGATCAACTCCATATCTCGGCAACTGGTGGCGCTAGACCGACGAAACCAAGTGCAATCAACTGGGGAGGGCCCAAGGAGTATAATAAACCATGTTTCAGCTCTATAGCAGATACGGATCACAAGATATGGGGGGTCGATCAATTCAAAGGTGATCAATCTTCGCATTTATCCCTATAACCTAACTCTAACCCTAACCCTAAAACCACCCAAAACCTAACCAAACCACTCCAAAAACACTTGGGGACCCCCGAAAACCACTGGAAACCACTCAAAACCAACAAAGACCCCACCAAAACCACCCAAAACGTGACTAAGTTCAAAATTCCCAAAAAATACTAAGTCCAACCATATGACTAAGTCCAAAATTCCCAAAAAACACTAAGTCCAACCATTGACTAAGTCCAAAATTCCCCGAAAAAACACTAAGTCCAACCCCCACAAAAACACTAAGTCCCACCCATACATTCGAAAATCAAGTAAGTGATCAACTCCATATCTCGGCAACTGGTGGCGCTAGACCGACGAAACCAAGTGCAATCAACTGGGGAGGGCCCAAGGAGTATAATAAACCATGTTTCAGCTCTATAGCAGATACGGATCACAAGATATGGGGGGTCGATCAATTCAAAGGTGATCAATCTTCGCATTTATCCCTATAACCTAACTCTAACCCTAACCCTAAAACCACCCAAAACCTAACCAAACCACTCCAAAAACACTTGGGGACCCCCGAAAACCACTGGAAACCACTCAAAACCAACAAAGACCCCACCAAAACCACCCAAAACGTGACTAAGTCCAAAATTCCCAAAAAATACTAAGTCCAACCATATGACTAAGTCCAAAATTCCCAAAAAACACTAAGTCCAACCATTGACTAAGTCCAAAATTCCCCGAAAAAACACTAAGTCCAACCCCCACAAAAACACTAAGTCCCACCCATACATTCGAAAATCAAGTAAGTGATCAACTCCATATCTCGGCAACTGGTGGCGCTAGACCGACGAAACCAAGTGCAATCAACTGGGGAGGGCCCAAGGAGTATAATAAACCATGTTTCAGCTCTATAGCAGATACGGATCACAAGATATGGGGGGTCGATCAATTCAAAGGTGATCAATCTTCGCATTTATCCCTATAACCTAACTCTAACCCTAACCCTAAAACCACCCAAAACCTAACCAAACCACTCCAAAAACACTTGGGGACCCCCGAAAACCACTGGAAACCACTCAAAACCAACAAAGACCCCACCAAAACCACCCAAAACGTGACTAAGTCCAAAATTCCCAAAAAATACTAAGTCCAACCATATGACTAAGTCCAAAATTCCCAAAAAACACTAAGTCCAACCATTGACTAAGTCCAAAATTCCCCGAAAAAACACTAAGTCCAACCCCCACAAAAACACTAAGTCCCACCCATACATTCGAAAATCAAGTAAGTGATCAACTCCATATCTCGGCAACTGGTGGCGCTAGACCGACGAAACCAAGTGCAATCAACTGGGGAGGGCCCAAGGAGTATAATAAACCATGTTTCAGCTCTATAGCAGATACGGATCACAAGATATGGGGGGTCGATCAATTCAAAGGTGATCAATCTTCGCATTTATCCCTATAACCTAACTCTAACCCTAACCCTAAAACCACCCAAAACCTAACCAAACCACTCCAAAAACACTTGGGGACCCCCGAAAACCACTGGAAACCACTCAAAACCAACAAAGACCCCACCAAAACCACCCAAAACGTGACTAAGTCCAAAATTCCCAAAAAATACTAAGTCCAACCATATGACTAAGTCCAAAATTCCCAAAAAACACTAAGTCCAACCATTGACTAAGTCCAAAATTCCCCAAAAACACTAAGTCCAACCCCCACAAAAACACTAAGTCCCACCCATACATTCGAAAATCAAGTAAGTGATCAACTCCATATCTCGGCAACTGGTGGCGCTAGACCGACGAAACCAAGTGCAATCAACTGGGGAGGGCCCAAGGAGTATAATAAACCATGTTTCAGCTCTATAGCAGATACGGATCACAAGATATGGGGGGTCGATCAATTCAAAGGTGATCAATCTTCGCATTTATCCCTATAACCTAACTCTAACCCTAACCCTAAAACCACCCAAAACCTAACCAAACCACTCCAAAAACACTTGGGGACCCCCGAAAACCACTGGAAACCACTCAAAACCAACAAAGACCCCACCAAAACCACCCAAAACGTGACTAAGTTCAAAATTCCCAAAAAATACTAAGTCCAACCATATGACTAAGTCCAAAATTCCCAAAAAACACTAAGTCCAACCATTGACTAAGTCCAAAATTCCCCGAAAAAACACTAAGTCCAACCCCCACAAAAACACTAAGTCCCACCCATACATTCGAAAATCAAGTAAGTGATCAACTCCATATCTCGGCAACTGGTGGCGCTAGACCGACGAAACCAAGTGCAATCAACTGGGGAGGGCCCAAGGAGTATAATAAACCATGTTTCAGCTCTATAGCAGATACGGATCACAAGATATGGGGGGTCGATCAATTCAAAGGTGATCAATCTTCGCATTTATCCCTATAACCTAACTCTAACCCTAACCTAACCTAACCCTAACCCTAACCCTAACCCTAACCCTAACCTAATCCTAACTCTAACCCTAACCTAACCCTAACCCTAACCTAACCTAACTCTAACCTAACTCTAACCCTAACCCTAACCCTAAAACCACCCAAAACCTAACCAAACCACTCCAAAAACACTTGGGGACCCCCGAAAACCACTGGAAACCACTCAAAACCAACAAAGACCCCACCAAAACCACCCAAAACGTGACTAAGTCCAAAATTCCCAAAAAATACTAAGTCCAACCATATGACTAAGTCCAAAATTCCCAAAAAACACTAAGTCCAACCATTGACTAAGTCCAAAATTCCCCGAAAAAACACTAAGTCCAACCCCCACAAAAACACTAAGTCCCACCCATACATTCGAAAATCAAGTAAGTGATCAACTCCATATCTCGGCAACTGGTGGCGCTAGACCGACGAAACCAAGTGCAATCAACTGGGGAGGGCCCAAGGAGTATAATAAACCATGTTTCAGCTCTATAGCAGATACGGATCACAAGATATGGGGGGTCGATCAATTCAAAGGTGATCAATCTTCGCATTTATCCCTATAACCTAACTCTAACCCTAACCCTAAAACCACCCAAAACCTAACCAAACCACTCCAAAAACACTTGGGGACCCCCGAAAACCACTGGAAACCACTCAAAACCAACAAAGACCCCACCAAAACCACCCAAAACGTGACTAAGTCCAAAATTCCCAAAAAATACTAAGTCCAACCATATGACTAAGTCCAAAATTCCCAAAAAACACTAAGTCCAACCATTGACTAAGTCCAAAATTCCCCAAAAACACTAAGTCCAACCCCCACAAAAACACTAAGTCCCACCCATACATTCGAAAATCAAGTAAGTGATCAACTCCATATCTCGGCAACTGGTGGCGCTAGACCGACGAAACCAAGTGCAATCAACTGGGGAGGGCCCAAGGAGTATAATAAACCATGTTTCAGCTCTATAGCAGATACGGATCACAAGATATGGGGGGTCGATCAATTCAAAGGTGATCAATCTTCGCATTTATCCCTATAACCTAACTCTAACCCTAACCCTAAAACCACCCAAAACCTAACCAAACCACTCCAAAAACACTTGGGGACCCCCGAAAACCACTGGAAACCACTCAAAACCAACAAAGACCCCACCAAAACCACCCAAAACGTGACTAAGTTCAAAATTCCCAAAAAATACTAAGTCCAACCATATGACTAAGTCCAAAATTCCCAAAAAACACTAAGTCCAACCATTGACTAAGTCCAAAATTCCCCGAAAAAACACTAAGTCCAACCCCCACAAAAACACTAAGTCCCACCCATACATTCGAAAATCAAGTAAGTGATCAACTCCATATCTCGGCAACTGGTGGCGCTAGACCGACGAAACCAAGTGCAATCAACTGGGGAGGGCCCAAGGAGTATAATAAACCATGTTTCAGCTCTATAGCAGATACGGATCACAAGATATGGGGGGTCGATCAATTCAAAGGTGATCAATCTTCGCATTTATCCCTATAACCTAACTCTAACCCTAACCCTAAAACCACCCAAAACCTAACCAAACCACTCCAAAAACACTTGGGGACCCCCGAAAACCACTGGAAACCACTCAAAACCAACAAAGACCCCACCAAAACCACCCAAAACGTGACTAAGTCCAAAATTCCCAAAAAATACTAAGTCCAACCATATGACTAAGTCCAAAATTCCCAAAAAACACTAAGTCCAACCATTGACTAAGTCCAAAATTCCCCGAAAAAACACTAAGTCCAACCCCCACAAAAACACTAAGTCCCACCCATACATTCGAAAATCAAGTAAGTGATCAACTCCATATCTCGGCAACTGGTGGCGCTAGACCGACGAAACCAAGTGCAATCAACTGGGGAGGGCCCAAGGAGTATAATAAACCATGTTTCAGCTCTATAGCAGATACGGATCACAAGATATGGGGGGTCGATCAATTCAAAGGTGATCAATCTTCGCATTTATCCCTATAACCTAACCCTAACCCTAACCCTAACCCTAACCTAATCCTAACTCTAACCCTAACCTAACCTAACCCTAACCCTAACCTAACCTAACTCTAACCTAACTCTAACCCTAACCCTAACCCTAAAACCACCCAAAACCTAACCAAACCACTCCAAAAACACTTGGGGACCCCCGAAAACCACTGGAAACCACTCAAAACCAACAAAGACCCCACCAAAACCACCCAAAACGTGACTAAGTCCAAAATTCCCAAAAAATACTAAGTCCAACCATATGACTAAGTCCAAAATTCCCAAAAAACACTAAGTCCAACCATTGACTAAGTCCAAAATTCCCCGAAAAAACACTAAGTCCAACCCCCACAAAAACACTAAGTCCCACCCATACATTCGAAAATCAAGTAAGTGATCAACTCCATATCTCGGCAACTGGTGGCGCTAGACCGACGAAACCAAGTGCAATCAACTGGGGAGGGCCCAAGGAGTATAATAAACCATGTTTCAGCTCTATAGCAGATACGGATCACAAGATATGGGGGGTCGATCAATTCAAAGGTGATCAATCTTCGCATTTATCCCTATAACCTAACTCTAACCCTAACCCTAAAACCACCCAAAACCTAACCAAACCACTCCAAAAACACTTGGGGACCCCCGAAAACCACTGGAAACCACTCAAAACCAACAAAGACCCCACCAAAACCACCCAAAACGTGACTAAGTCCAAAATTCCCAAAAAATACTAAGTCCAACCATATGACTAAGTCCAAAATTCCCAAAAAACACTAAGTCCAACCATTGACTAAGTCCAAAATTCCCCAAAAACACTAAGTCCAACCCCCACAAAAACACTAAGTCCCACCCATACATTCGAAAATCAAGTAAGTGATCAACTCCATATCTCGGCAACTGGTGGCGCTAGACCGACGAAACCAAGTGCAATCAACTGGGGAGGGCCCAAGGAGTATAATAAACCATGTTTCAGCTCTATAGCAGATACGGATCACAAGATATGGGGGGTCGATCAATTCAAAGGTGATCAATCTTCGCATTTATCCCTATAACCTAACTCTAACCCTAACCCTAAAACCACCCAAAACCTAACCAAACCACTCCAAAAACACTTGGGGACCCCCGAAAACCACTGGAAACCACTCAAAACCAACAAAGACCCCACCAAAACCACCCAAAACGTGACTAAGTTCAAAATTCCCAAAAAATACTAAGTCCAACCATATGACTAAGTCCAAAATTCCCAAAAAACACTAAGTCCAACCATTGACTAAGTCCAAAATTCCCCGAAAAAACACTAAGTCCAACCCCCACAAAAACACTAAGTCCCACCCATACATTCGAAAATCAAGTAAGTGATCAACTCCATATCTCGGCAACTGGTGGCGCTAGACCGACGAAACCAAGTGCAATCAACTGGGGAGGGCCCAAGGAGTATAATAAACCATGTTTCAGCTCTATAGCAGATACGGATCACAAGATATGGGGGGTCGATCAATTCAAAGGTGATCAATCTTCGCATTTATCCCTATAACCTAACTCTAACCCTAACCCTAAAACCACCCAAAACCTAACCAAACCACTCCAAAAACACTTGGGGACCCCCGAAAACCACTGGAAACCACTCAAAACCAACAAAGACCCCACCAAAACCACCCAAAACGTGACTAAGTTCAAAATTCCCAAAAAATACTAAGTCCAACCATATGACTAAGTCCAAAATTCCCAAAAAACACTAAGTCCAACCATTGACTAAGTCCAAAATTCCCCGAAAAAACACTAAGTCCAACCCCCACAAAAACACTAAGTCCCACCCATACATTCGAAAATCAAGTAAGTGATCAACTCCATATCTCGGCAACTGGTGGCGCTAGACCGACGAAACCAAGTGCAATCAACTGGGGAGGGCCCAAGGAGTATAATAAACCATGTTTCAGCTCTATAGCAGATACGGATCACAAGATATGGGGGGTCGATCAATTCAAAGGTGATCAATCTTCGCATTTATCCCTATAACCTAACTCTAACCCTAACCCTAAAACCACCCAAAACCTAACCAAACCACTCCAAAAACACTTGGGGACCCCCGAAAACCACTGGAAACCACTCAAAACCAACAAAGACCCCACCAAAACCACCCAAAACGTGACTAAGTCCAAAATTCCCAAAAAATACTAAGTCCAACCATATGACTAAGTCCAAAATTCCCAAAAAACACTAAGTCCAACCATTGACTAAGTCCAAAATTCCCCGAAAAAACACTAAGTCCAACCCCCACAAAAACACTAAGTCCCACCCATACATTCGAAAATCAAGTAAGTGATCAACTCCATATCTCGGCAACTGGTGGCGCTAGACCGACGAAACCAAGTGCAATCAACTGGGGAGGGCCCAAGGAGTATAATAAACCATGTTTCAGCTCTATAGCAGATACGGATCACAAGATATGGGGGGTCGATCAATTCAAAGGTGATCAATCTTCGCATTTATCCCTATAACCTAACTCTAACCCTAACCCTAAAACCACCCAAAACCTAACCAAACCACTCCAAAAACACTTGGGGACCCCCGAAAACCACTGGAAACCACTCAAAACCAACAAAGACCCCACCAAAACCACCCAAAACGTGACTAAGTCCAAAATTCCCAAAAAATACTAAGTCCAACCATATGACTAAGTCCAAAATTCCCAAAAAACACTAAGTCCAACCATTGACTAAGTCCAAAATTCCCCGAAAAAACACTAAGTCCAACCCCCACAAAAACACTAAGTCCCACCCATACATTCGAAAATCAAGTAAGTGATCAACTCCATATCTCGGCAACTGGTGGCGCTAGACCGACGAAACCAAGTGCAATCAACTGGGGAGGGCCCAAGGAGTATAATAAACCATGTTTCAGCTCTATAGCAGATACGGATCACAAGATATGGGGGGTCGATCAATTCAAAGGTGATCAATCTTCGCATTTATCCCTATAACCTAACTCTAACCCTAACCCTAAAACCACCCAAAACCTAACCAAACCACTCCAAAAACACTTGGGGACCCCCGAAAACCACTGGAAACCACTCAAAACCAACAAAGACCCCACCAAAACCACCCAAAACGTGACTAAGTCCAAAATTCCCAAAAAATACTAAGTCCAACCATATGACTAAGTCCAAAATTCCCAAAAAACACTAAGTCCAACCATTGACTAAGTCCAAAATTCCCCAAAAACACTAAGTCCAACCCCCACAAAAACACTAAGTCCCACCCATACATTCGAAAATCAAGTAAGTGATCAACTCCATATCTCGGCAACTGGTGGCGCTAGACCGACGAAACCAAGTGCAATCAACTGGGGAGGGCCCAAGGAGTATAATAAACCATGTTTCAGCTCTATAGCAGATACGGATCACAAGATATGGGGGGTCGATCAATTCAAAGGTGATCAATCTTCGCATTTATCCCTATAACCTAACTCTAACCCTAACCCTAAAACCACCCAAAACCTAACCAAACCACTCCAAAAACACTTGGGGACCCCCGAAAACCACTGGAAACCACTCAAAACCAACAAAGACCCCACCAAAACCACCCAAAACGTGACTAAGTTCAAAATTCCCAAAAAATACTAAGTCCAACCATATGACTAAGTCCAAAATTCCCAAAAAACACTAAGTCCAACCATTGACTAAGTCCAAAATTCCCCGAAAAAACACTAAGTCCAACCCCCACAAAAACACTAAGTCCCACCCATACATTCGAAAATCAAGTAAGTGATCAACTCCATATCTCGGCAACTGGTGGCGCTAGACCGACGAAACCAAGTGCAATCAACTGGGGAGGGCCCAAGGAGTATAATAAACCATGTTTCAGCTCTATAGCAGATACGGATCACAAGATATGGGGGGTCGATCAATTCAAAGGTGATCAATCTTCGCATTTATCCCTATAACCTAACTCTAACCCTAACCTAACCTAACCCTAACCCTAACCCTAACCCTAACCCTAACCTAATCCTAACTCTAACCCTAACCTAACCTAACCCTAACCCTAACCTAACCTAACTCTAACCTAACTCTAACCCTAACCCTAACCCTAAAACCACCCAAAACCTAACCAAACCACTCCAAAAACACTTGGGGACCCCCGAAAACCACTGGAAACCACTCAAAACCAACAAAGACCCCACCAAAACCACCCAAAACGTGACTAAGTCCAAAATTCCCAAAAAATACTAAGTCCAACCATATGACTAAGTCCAAAATTCCCAAAAAACACTAAGTCCAACCATTGACTAAGTCCAAAATTCCCCGAAAAAACACTAAGTCCAACCCCCACAAAAACACTAAGTCCCACCCATACATTCGAAAATCAAGTAAGTGATCAACTCCATATCTCGGCAACTGGTGGCGCTAGACCGACGAAACCAAGTGCAATCAACTGGGGAGGGCCCAAGGAGTATAATAAACCATGTTTCAGCTCTATAGCAGATACGGATCACAAGATATGGGGGGTCGATCAATTCAAAGGTGATCAATCTTCGCATTTATCCCTATAACCTAACTCTAACCCTAACCCTAAAACCACCCAAAACCTAACCAAACCACTCCAAAAACACTTGGGGACCCCCGAAAACCACTGGAAACCACTCAAAACCAACAAAGACCCCACCAAAACCACCCAAAACGTGACTAAGTCCAAAATTCCCAAAAAATACTAAGTCCAACCATATGACTAAGTCCAAAATTCCCAAAAAACACTAAGTCCAACCATTGACTAAGTCCAAAATTCCCCAAAAACACTAAGTCCAACCCCCACAAAAACACTAAGTCCCACCCATACATTCGAAAATCAAGTAAGTGATCAACTCCATATCTCGGCAACTGGTGGCGCTAGACCGACGAAACCAAGTGCAATCAACTGGGGAGGGCCCAAGGAGTATAATAAACCATGTTTCAGCTCTATAGCAGATACGGATCACAAGATATGGGGGGTCGATCAATTCAAAGGTGATCAATCTTCGCATTTATCCCTATAACCTAACTCTAACCCTAACCCTAAAACCACCCAAAACCTAACCAAACCACTCCAAAAACACTTGGGGACCCCCGAAAACCACTGGAAACCACTCAAAACCAACAAAGACCCCACCAAAACCACCCAAAACGTGACTAAGTTCAAAATTCCCAAAAAATACTAAGTCCAACCATATGACTAAGTCCAAAATTCCCAAAAAACACTAAGTCCAACCATTGACTAAGTCCAAAATTCCCCGAAAAAACACTAAGTCCAACCCCCACAAAAACACTAAGTCCCACCCATACATTCGAAAATCAAGTAAGTGATCAACTCCATATCTCGGCAACTGGTGGCGCTAGACCGACGAAACCAAGTGCAATCAACTGGGGAGGGCCCAAGGAGTATAATAAACCATGTTTCAGCTCTATAGCAGATACGGATCACAAGATATGGGGGGTCGATCAATTCAAAGGTGATCAATCTTCGCATTTATCCCTATAACCTAACTCTAACCCTAACCCTAAAACCACCCAAAACCTAACCAAACCACTCCAAAAACACTTGGGGACCCCCGAAAACCACTGGAAACCACTCAAAACCAACAAAGACCCCACCAAAACCACCCAAAACGTGACTAAGTCCAAAATTCCCAAAAAATACTAAGTCCAACCATATGACTAAGTCCAAAATTCCCAAAAAACACTAAGTCCAACCATTGACTAAGTCCAAAATTCCCCGAAAAAACACTAAGTCCAACCCCCACAAAAACACTAAGTCCCACCCATACATTCGAAAATCAAGTAAGTGATCAACTCCATATCTCGGCAACTGGTGGCGCTAGACCGACGAAACCAAGTGCAATCAACTGGGGAGGGCCCAAGGAGTATAATAAACCATGTTTCAGCTCTATAGCAGATACGGATCACAAGATATGGGGGGTCGATCAATTCAAAGGTGATCAATCTTCGCATTTATCCCTATAACCTAACTCTAACCCTAACCCTAAAACCACCCAAAACCTAACCAAACCACTCCAAAAACACTTGGGGACCCCCGAAAACCACTGGAAACCACTCAAAACCAACAAAGACCCCACCAAAACCACCCAAAACGTGACTAAGTCCAAAATTCCCAAAAAATACTAAGTCCAACCATATGACTAAGTCCAAAATTCCCAAAAAACACTAAGTCCAACCATTGACTAAGTCCAAAATTCCCCGAAAAAACACTAAGTCCAACCCCCACAAAAACACTAAGTCCCACCCATACATTCGAAAATCAAGTAAGTGATCAACTCCATATCTCGGCAACTGGTGGCGCTAGACCGACGAAACCAAGTGCAATCAACTGGGGAGGGCCCAAGGAGTATAATAAACCATGTTTCAGCTCTATAGCAGATACGGATCACAAGATATGGGGGGTCGATCAATTCAAAGGTGATCAATCTTCGCATTTATCCCTATAACCTAACTCTAACCCTAACCCTAAAACCACCCAAAACCTAACCAAACCACTCCAAAAACACTTGGGGACCCCCGAAAACCACTGGAAACCACTCAAAACCAACAAAGACCCCACCAAAACCACCCAAAACGTGACTAAGTCCAAAATTCCCAAAAAATACTAAGTCCAACCATATGACTAAGTCCAAAATTCCCAAAAAACACTAAGTCCAACCATTGACTAAGTCCAAAATTCCCCAAAAACACTAAGTCCAACCCCCACAAAAACACTAAGTCCCACCCATACATTCGAAAATCAAGTAAGTGATCAACTCCATATCTCGGCAACTGGTGGCGCTAGACCGACGAAACCAAGTGCAATCAACTGGGGAGGGCCCAAGGAGTATAATAAACCATGTTTCAGCTCTATAGCAGATACGGATCACAAGATATGGGGGGTCGATCAATTCAAAGGTGATCAATCTTCGCATTTATCCCTATAACCTAACTCTAACCCTAACCCTAAAACCACCCAAAACCTAACCAAACCACTCCAAAAACACTTGGGGACCCCCGAAAACCACTGGAAACCACTCAAAACCAACAAAGACCCCACCAAAACCACCCAAAACGTGACTAAGTTCAAAATTCCCAAAAAATACTAAGTCCAACCATATGACTAAGTCCAAAATTCCCAAAAAACACTAAGTCCAACCATTGACTAAGTCCAAAATTCCCCGAAAAAACACTAAGTCCAACCCCCACAAAAACACTAAGTCCCACCCATACATTCGAAAATCAAGTAAGTGATCAACTCCATATCTCGGCAACTGGTGGCGCTAGACCGACGAAACCAAGTGCAATCAACTGGGGAGGGCCCAAGGAGTATAATAAACCATGTTTCAGCTCTATAGCAGATACGGATCACAAGATATGGGGGGTCGATCAATTCAAAGGTGATCAATCTTCGCATTTATCCCTATAACCTAACTCTAACCCTAACCCTAAAACCACCCAAAACCTAACCAAACCACTCCAAAAACACTTGGGGACCCCCGAAAACCACTGGAAACCACTCAAAACCAACAAAGACCCCACCAAAACCACCCAAAACGTGACTAAGTCCAAAATTCCCAAAAAATACTAAGTCCAACCATATGACTAAGTCCAAAATTCCCAAAAAACACTAAGTCCAACCATTGACTAAGTCCAAAATTCCCCGAAAAAACACTAAGTCCAACCCCCACAAAAACACTAAGTCCCACCCATACATTCGAAAATCAAGTAAGTGATCAACTCCATATCTCGGCAACTGGTGGCGCTAGACCGACGAAACCAAGTGCAATCAACTGGGGAGGGCCCAAGGAGTATAATAAACCATGTTTCAGCTCTATAGCAGATACGGATCACAAGATATGGGGGGTCGATCAATTCAAAGGTGATCAATCTTCGCATTTATCCCTATAACCTAACTCTAACCCTAACCCTAAAACCACCCAAAACCTAACCAAACCACTCCAAAAACACTTGGGGACCCCCGAAAACCACTGGAAACCACTCAAAACCAACAAAGACCCCACCAAAACCACCCAAAACGTGACTAAGTCCAAAATTCCCAAAAAATACTAAGTCCAACCATATGACTAAGTCCAAAATTCCCAAAAAACACTAAGTCCAACCATTGACTAAGTCCAAAATTCCCCGAAAAAACACTAAGTCCAACCCCCACAAAAACACTAAGTCCCACCCATACATTCGAAAATCAAGTAAGTGATCAACTCCATATCTCGGCAACTGGTGGCGCTAGACCGACGAAACCAAGTGCAATCAACTGGGGAGGGCCCAAGGAGTATAATAAACCATGTTTCAGCTCTATAGCAGATACGGATCACAAGATATGGGGGGTCGATCAATTCAAAGGTGATCAATCTTCGCATTTATCCCTATAACCTAACTCTAACCCTAACCCTAAAACCACCCAAAACCTAACCAAACCACTCCAAAAACACTTGGGGACCCCCGAAAACCACTGGAAACCACTCAAAACCAACAAAGACCCCACCAAAACCACCCAAAACGTGACTAAGTCCAAAATTCCCAAAAAATACTAAGTCCAACCATATGACTAAGTCCAAAATTCCCAAAAAACACTAAGTCCAACCATTGACTAAGTCCAAAATTCCCCAAAAACACTAAGTCCAACCCCCACAAAAACACTAAGTCCCACCCATACATTCGAAAATCAAGTAAGTGATCAACTCCATATCTCGGCAACTGGTGGCGCTAGACCGACGAAACCAAGTGCAATCAACTGGGGAGGGCCCAAGGAGTATAATAAACCATGTTTCAGCTCTATAGCAGATACGGATCACAAGATATGGGGGGTCGATCAATTCAAAGGTGATCAATCTTCGCATTTATCCCTATAACCTAACTCTAACCCTAACCCTAAAACCACCCAAAACCTAACCAAACCACTCCAAAAACACTTGGGGACCCCCGAAAACCACTGGAAACCACTCAAAACCAACAAAGACCCCACCAAAACCACCCAAAACGTGACTAAGTCCAAAATTCCCAAAAAATACTAAGTCCAACCATATGACTAAGTCCAAAATTCCCAAAAAACACTAAGTCCAACCATTGACTAAGTCCAAAATTCCCCGAAAAAACACTAAGTCCAACCCCCACAAAAACACTAAGTCCCACCCATACATTCGAAAATCAAGTAAGTGATCAACTCCATATCTCGGCAACTGGTGGCGCTAGACCGACGAAACCAAGTGCAATCAACTGGGGAGGGCCCAAGGAGTATAATAAACCATGTTTCAGCTCTATAGCAGATACGGATCACAAGATATGGGGGGTCGATCAATTCAAAGGTGATCAATCTTCGCATTTATCCCTATAACCTAACCCTAACCCTAACCCTAACCCTAACCCTAACAATTCAAAGGTGATCAATCTTCGCATTTATCCCTATAACCTAACCCTAATCTAACCCTAACCCTAACCTAACCCTAACTCTAACTCTAACCCTAACCCTAACCCTAACCCTAACCCTAACCCTAACCCGTGGGGGCAGGCCTCGGCTGAGTCGGGAGACCGGCCAGAAGGAGTATTGAAGGACTGCGCATTACCAGAGCTGGACTGTGCTTCAGCTCTTGGATTTTTTCTAATCCTAACCCTGACGTTTCATTCCCTTAACTCTAACCCTAACCCTAGAACCTATAGAAACGAAGTGCACCCCACCCTATAGGGGGGTGCAATTTCACATTTTACCCTATATACCCTAACTCTAACCCTAACTCTAACACTAACCTAACCCTAACTATCCTAACCCTATATATATATATATATAAAAAAGTAATCTTGAGATCTTCAACACTGTATTACTTATCACATCTGGTCTTTGATTACGACTGGCTGAGACACGTTTAGTAAAATCACTGAAAGGCAGTATTTTGTGGCTTATTGCTTAAACGGCTGAACTAATACAACAAAGCTCTACATAGATGTATTTACATTCAAAACGTGCTCAAGACAGTCAAGGAAAAGTGTGGATTACAGATCATATTCTTTGATAGAAGCCAACTGACCAAACAAAATAAAATAAGAAGAACGAAGCACTTCTGCTGACAAAAGATGATTTTAATGACAGATAAAATATAATTTCTCATCATCAGAACGTCTGGGTGGCTGAATAGAAAACACTTCCCATGCCAGTTTTGTAGAAATGGGTAGAGCTAGTGGATTACAAACTATTAAAGCTACAGTTATCTTCAAAGCCATTGGTCCTACAGTAAAAGCACAAAGTCTGTTGGTCTGGGTTTATGGTTTAATCCAAACACTCCATTAAGAGTCAAAGGATCAGTTTCCTGTTGAAATGTGAATGTCTTATAAAAACACAGCACACCGTATTCATTCTTAAGACTGAAGTCAGTCACATCTCCTGCCCAGAGAGTGCAGTTAAAGCGGTCAATTAGAGGAGACGGTCAGAGTCTGTCTGCTTCACTACTGGCCGTTCTTCACATTAAACATCCTCTCCTGAAACAAACAGAGGACAAACAGATGATGCTGTATGTGCCGATGCCCACATCACTCTAAATAAAGTGCAAACAGAAGAAGGACTAACCCAATCCATTTAATAATGCTTCAAATCACCCAAACAGAGTTAAGAGACTGTCGACAGTCACAAAAGCATTCAGATCACATTTCACAAATATGCATTATTTCTGGAAAATGTGATCACAGAAAAAAAAAACACCTCTCAGATACAAGTTAAGAAAAATGTGTTTTTGTACCTTGATTATGGTCTCGAGTTTGATGGCGTCAGCTGCAAATTTGCGTATCCCATCAGAGAGTTTCTCCACAGCCATGCGGTCCTCGTTGTGTAGCCAGCGGAAGCGCTTCTCATCCAGGTGCACCTGCTCCAGATCACACTGCTTCGCTGAAAGAGAGAGGAGTTTAAATGATCTGATGCGGGCGGTTCAGCGTGAGGGACACGTGTCAGCTGATGCTCACCTCCCTGCGGCGTGAGGGAACAGGTCACCGCGCTGTGGTCCTGACTTAGCTCTCCCAGCAGCCCCGGGGAGATGGTGAGCAGATCACAGCCGGCCAGAGCCTTCACTTGCCCCGTGTTCCTGAAGGAGGCACCCATCACCACCGTCCTGTAGTTGAACTTCTTGTAGTAGTTGTAGATCTTGGTGACACTCTGCACACCTGAGAGAAAGACAGAAGCATGTGCTCGAGTCAGATCAATGTTTCAATGCTCCAAACACACACCTAACCCTAACCACTTATAACTAGAGCTTGATAAAATAAGTATATACTTCTATCTAGTTAGTAGTGCTGGGCATTGATTAAATTTTTTTCATCACGATTAATCATATGCACAAAATTCAATAATGAATTAAAAAGTACTGTATTGCGCACTTTTATTTTAAAAGTGCTGCTGGATGAACCAAAGTGCAATAACATTTGATTTTTCGGAATTAATATTTTTTACATGCTCACACTGTACAAATATAGAGTTTCTCACCACATAATAAATAACCACTCTCCTACATGGTTTCTTTATTTGTTTCTAACAGCAGAAGTAATATTAATATTTATCCATTTATGGATTATTTTATCACACGGTAAAAATGCCCCTCCCTGTAAAGATAGTTTACGGTCTGATATTCAGATTTATTTTGGCTATAAATACACAGTGCGCTGTCATAGACATGCACATAATACCGAATATCACTCCCCATGATTTGTGAATTCAGGTGATGATGTCCTTTGGGCCAAAATCAGTTATTTTTTTCGTAGCGACTCTTAATTGTATAATGCCTATAACTCCAAAAGATGGACTCTTGGAGGAGTGAAACCACTGTCATCTTCACCAGCTTGATCTGTGAACTCTTGTCCATAAACCCCGATGTATGTCCGACAGTAAGGAATGTGAAAGAAAGGCGTTCTGTATAAAGGTGTGTGTATAAGTTCATTTACCTAAATGAATTGGAAACTGGTATTCACTGGAACAGCAAACGTATGACAATATTAGACAAAAAAACGGGAGGCAGAGCAAAGAGAAACATGGCCAGGCGATAACATGCAATTGTGGAAGTTTTTTACAAATCGAGCTCAATCTAAAACAACGTTTTTGTATTCCAGCAATCTGCGTGTTTATTGGTAATAGACATTAAGCACGAAGAATGTTTTACTTTCACATTCCTTACTGGCGGATTACCAAGGGGTTTACGGACAAGAGCTTAGCTGTGAAAAAATTGACAGATCAAGCTGCTAAAGATGACACCAGTTTCACTCCTCTAAGAGTCCAACTTCTGGAGCTATAGGCATTATACAATTAAGAGTCGCTACGAAAAAAGTAAAAAAAAAAAAAAAAAACTATTTTATAGCCAAAGAAATCTGAATATCAGACCATAAATAATCTTTACTGCGGTCCTCCCTGCGTCTATAAACGAGAATCCAAAACTGGTGGGAGGTTGTCCTGCTCTACTTCACAGTTGTCGTGTGAAAGGAGTTTTATAATGACAGGACACATCTTTATACAACACTTTATTCAAAAGGAAGAGCCGCTCTTTCTGTGTCATTGCACATGCGCAGTACTTTCAGTTTCGTTGTTCAACCCGATCGAGTGTTTACATGCACTCTCAATCGTATTAGAAGAGGAATAAACCACCCCCTTCAATCTGATCGAAATTTGATTCAGATCGTGCTCAATCGGATCGATTAAGGTGTTTACAGGAAGTCTTTTCAATCCGATTAAGCCGTCAATCCAATTACAAATGGATTATTTGGTTCCATCCATGTAAACGTAGCCGGTCACAGTTGTGTCTCAAAAATGCACCGAATATGCATTGTGTGTGAATGTGTGTATTTCTCTAATATTCTGAATGATGAATGCAGCAGCAGCACATCTTGTGGCTTCAGCTAATTAAAATAAAAACATCAAAACGCAACCAGGACCCTAAAATCATCTCTGCATCAGGTTACATCTCGTGCACCGTGTATTATCTCCCTGATGCACAGCCTGATTTCAATTCTACCATTTCTGCATCTGAATGCAAATTATATTTATAAATAATATTCCTTTTTTTTTTTTTTTGATTCCCAGTATCCTCGTCGCAGGCACTCATTTCTACATGTGTTTGTTTTCTGTCAGCTCTCACTCCTATAAATGAAAAAAAAAGCATGAAACTATCCTTTGCTTTATTTTGTTATTGATGGTGTACCGACGGTATATCGACAGCGCTTTATTGCCCAGGCCTCAGCTCAACATCAAACTCTTTGCGCTCCCTTTGTTCATTGCTGAACGTTTCCCTCTATGGAGTTAGATTGACTGATTTGGACTGCTGCCTTGAACCGAAGCAGGCGAGCACACAACGATACGCCCGGTGTGTGATATCTGCACGGTCACATGACACTTCTACCTGCTTCACAATACACCTAAAGAGCACTATGTACGGAATACGAGATGACGAATGTTTCTCTTCGAGCTAAAAATAAAACTTCTGTTATCAGAGAACATGCCTGGATCTTCATGGGGCTCATAGTTTTTGCGGTCTGTGTTTTCTTTGTACCAGTCCAGGATACGCCCCACGAAGGGCGAGATGAGGGTGACGTGAGCCTCGGCACACGCAACAGCCTGAGCGAAGGAGAACAGCAGAGTCATGTTGCAGTGGATCCCGTCCTTCTCCTCCAGCTCCCTGATGAAACACACACACAGACGTCAGCAGATCAGCTCTCACGCCGTTTATTAATAACACAGCTGTATATGAAGCAGTCAGCTTCACATGGTGTTTGTGGTCATGACGGCAGACATGAGCAACACCTGAAGATGTGTGACACATGAACATCATCTTATAATCTTAATGAACACTCACTGTCCGGCCTGAATGCCCTCCCACGTGGAGGAGAGTTTGATGAGGATGCGCTCCTTACTGACTCCTGCCTCCTCATAGAGAGAGATAAGCCTCCGAGCACGAGACACCATCGCCTCCTTATCAAAGGACAGCCTGGATCACACACACACACCACACACCGATGATTCAAAAGTCATGTGTGTTTTTGTCTCTCTCTTGAGCATGTGTGTGTTAATCAGTAAATCTCTGGTTCGCACAACAGCACAAAGAGGCAATTATGAACAGTAACATTGGTGTCGAAGAAAAGCAGCAGTAAGTGTCGTCCTGTCACCAGACACAAGCGCTGCTTTCATCCTCGAGTCTCAGCTCCAGCTCTTTAGGACACAAGGAAATGTGGACGGAGGATTCAAAATAAATCCGTTTACTGGAATATTCTTGATTACACAAGAGTCATTTTAAAGGTCATCAGCTGCGCTCTTTATGTAACGTTTCATTATTAATAGGAATAATGCCAGCTGCCCTGTTGAAATATGTTGAACATTTATACTGCAAAGATAAAATGATTGTGCCATATGTGAAGATGGGGGAGCATTTTTCTATGTGTCAGGTTTTTTTTTTTTTTTTTTATTAGAAACTCTTCTAGATAGCATACAGTCGTGTATGGTCACTGAGCACCCTCACTCATCGTATTGATACACACTACTGTCACATCACTCTTACCTGGCATCGACTTCAGTGGAGACCCGGCCAGGAACCTTCTTTAAGATCTCCAAACCAAAGTTCACAAACAGCTTGTCCATGGCATTGGTCACCTGCTCCTCCTCACTCCTGCAATCACAGAGACACACATTAGACCTGTGAGAAACTGACAGAGATCAGATCCGTGTCCTCCGTGCTCTCACCCGCCGTTAGCGATGCCGTATTTGATGGCCTGCTCCACGAGAGGCTGGTAGATGGACATCTTAGCTGCAGCCAGGATCAGAGAAGGATTGGTGGTGGCATCCTGAGGCTTGTACTCTTCAATAGCTGCGGAGAAGAGGAAACGAGGAAGATTACAGCGAGTGCAATCTCAACAGTGTTCTTGAAGACGTCTAGGTCACATAAATAACTAAAGAAAAAAGACTGAACCATACTTTGTATATGAATAAAATAAATATTGAATATCAATTATATGTATTGATCATTTCAGTTCATTAATGTTAACAGAAGCAACTTCAACATTAAAATATATTAGTTAAATGTTGAAACTAACAATCTAGAGGGCCATCTTTAAGTATCTACACAAAGGCCATAGCATTGAATTTACATGCATGTGAATTTTGTACGTATACTCACACTTTAATCGCTTCTATTCTAGAACACGTGATGATTATCTAATCAAAATAACAAAATATGTCAGTCGCACAAAGTGCAGCGCCGCGTCTAGAACTCGTCTAGAGACACACAGTTCAAGCAGATGTCTAAAACAGATAATTTAATCACCAAACGGGTGAAAATTCACTTCAAGAATGGTCAAAAGCAGTTAGCCTAACCCTAAAGAGCAAAACCCAAAGAAAATGCGATCAATATTATAGCTCTCTAAATGAAGCATTCATGTGTGAATCAACATACCAGTGTGCTTTCTCTTAACACTCCAACTTAATTAGCTAACAAATGAAGAAACAGTCGAGCTACAGAGAAGGACAGCAGCTTGTGAGTGTTTTACCTTGTTTTCTCATCAGACTAGTGTGTGATCGTCATTGCTAGGAAAGTTTTTGGTTTAAATTGTGTGTCTTACCCTGGTTAATACGTGCTGAAAGTGGAGCTTGGTTTTGCGTTTGCCTGACGCGGGACTGCCTGGTTTCGATCTGCTAAATAGTGAGGCGTGGCCAGCTGACTTCAATCACAGATAATCAGACTAATACAAGCGCTAAGTTTCACCGGGGCAGCGGTCGCGGCAGCCCTCGTGTGAGCCCTCCTCGTGTGAAGACGGACGAGTGTAAAGACAATCGACTCTACCTGTGCGACTCCACCGAGCAAGGACACCGACAGGGCACTTGAGTATTGCTTTTTTTCCTCTTTCTTCACTTTTTGTATACCTTGTTCTCAAATATCTTACACTTGTAGTCACTATGAGCTTTCAGATCTCTACTATCACTACTAACACTCGGAGAGCACGCTATGGACGTCGCAGGAAGGCCTGTCTGACAAACCTACGGCCTGTCCCTCTGACCTCTACTACTACGCTCTCTATTCCAGTTGGTCTCTGGAACTGCCAGTCTGCAGTTAACAAAGCCGACTTCATTTCTTCTCTTGCTACTCATTCCGGTCTCAACCTCATGGCACTGACAGAGACATGGATCAAACCTGAAGATACTGCCACCCCTGAAGCCCTCTCCACTAATTTCACTTGTTCCCACACTCCTCGTACCACTGGGAGGGGTGGAGGGACAGGTCTCCTTATATCAAAAGAATGGAAATTTGATCTTCAGCCATCACCTACAGGTACTGGTTCATTTGAATCACATGCCATTACTGTAACCCACCCTGTTAAAATCCACTTTGTGGTCATTTATCGTCCCCCAGGTCAATTGGGAAACTTCTTGGAGGAGTATGATGTGCTGCTATCAAACTTTCCTGAAGATGGTACTCCTCTGGTACTGCTTGGTGACTTCAACATCCACCTAGATAAACCCCAGGCTGCTGACTTCAAAACTCTGCTCTCCTCATTTGATCTCAAGCTAGTGTCTACTACAGCGACTCACAAATCAGGCAACCAACTGGACCTCATCTACACGCGCTGTTGCTCTGTGGACAACTCTTCAGTTGCTCCACTGCACACCTCAGACCACTTCCTCATTACTGCTAACCTAGCACTTACTCCTGAAGTGCCTCACACTCCAACACAGGTCACCTTTCGACGGAACCTACGCTCACTTTCTCCATCTCGCTTATCTTCTGTGGTTTCATCCTCGCTTCCTGCACTCTCTCAGTTCTCTGCTCTGGACACGAACAGCGCTACGGACACTCTTTGCTCCACTTTAACATCTTACTTGGGCAACTTTTGCCCACTGTTGTCTAGACCAGCACGCACTGCCCCATCTGCCCCCTGGCTGTCTGAGGTTCTCCGTGAACATCGCTCTAAACTCAGGGCTGCAGAGAGGAAATGGCAGAAATCAAGAAACTCTACAGACCTCAGTGTGTATCAGTCTCTCCTCTCTTCCTTCTCTGCAAATGTCTTCACGGCTAAAACATCCTACTACCACAACAAAATTAACAGCTGTTGTGACGCTCGGACACTCTTCAAGACTTTCTCTTCTCTTCTTAATCCGCCGCCACCACCTCCTCCATCGACTCTTACAGCGGACGACTTTGCAGTTTTCTTCACAAATAAGACAAGATCCATCAGCGACCAATTCTCCACACCGCAGACTGAGGACAACTTCACAATGACCGACGCACACTCTTTCTCCTCCTTCTCCCCACTCTCAGAGATGGACGTCTCCAAACTTCTCCTGTCCAATCCTTTCAATGAAAGGTATCCCTTCTTCCATTCATTGCAAAGACACTTGAGCGAGCTGTGTTCAACCAGCTTTCTATGTTCCTTGTACAGAACAACCTCCTGGACAGCAACCAATCTGGCTTCAAAAGTGGCCACTCAACTAAGACTGCTCTGCTCTCGGTTACTGAAGCCCTGCGACTAGCAAGAGCAGCTTCAAAATCCTCAGTACTCATCTTACTGGACCTTTCTGCTGCTTTTGACACGGTTGATCACCAGATTCTCCTGTCCACCCTCAGAAAGATGGGCATCTCTGGAACAGCACTCCTGTGGGTTAAGTCCTACCTCTCTGACAGATCCTTCAGTGTGTCTTGGAGGGGTGATGTTTCAAAGTCACACCACATTGCTACTGGGGTTCCTCAAGGCTCAGTACTTGGACCACTTCTCTTCTCAATCTACATGACAAAATTAGGATCTGTCATTCAGAAGCATGGCTTTTCTTATCACTGCTACGCTGATGACACCCAACTCTACCTCTCATTCCAACCAGATGATCCGACGGTAGCTGCTCGCATTTCAGCCTGTCTGAGTGAGATTTCTAGCTGGATGAATGACCATCACCTTCAGCTTAACCTTACGAAGACAGAACTCCTGGTGATTCCAGCTAACCCATTGCTTCATCACAACTTCTCTATACAGCTGGGCTCATCAACCATTACTCCTTCGAGGACAGCCAGAAACCTAGGAGTTGTGATCGATCATCAGTTAAGCTTCACAGACCACATTGCTACAACGACCCGGTCCTGCAGGTTTTCCTTATACAACATTAGGAAGATTAGACACTTCCTGTCAGAGCAAGCAACCCAACTTCTTGTCCAAGCTCTTGTTCTCTCCAGACTGGACTATTGTAATGCTCTCCTGTCCTGGCGGGCCTTCCTGCATGTACTGTCAAGCCTCTGCAATTGATCCAGAATGCAGCAGCGAGTGTTGTCTTCAATGAGCCAAAAAAAGCTCACGTTACTCCTCTCCTCATCAGGTTACACTAGCTACCAGTAGCTGCTCGCATCAAATTCAAGGTACTGATGCTTGCCTACAAGACGACCACTGGCACGGCACCAACTTACCTCAACTCATTGGTTAAATCTTATGTGCCCTCCAGAAGTTTGCGCTCTGCAAGTGATCGACGCCTTGTGGTACCATCCCTAAGAAGTTCAAAATCACTCTCACGGACCTTTTCCTGGACTGTGCCCAGCTGGTGGAATGACCTCCCAATCTCAATTCGTACAGCTGAGTCTTAACTCATTTTCAAGAAACAGCTAAAGACTCATCTTTTTCGCCTGCACTTAACCAGCTAACACTAGCACTTTTCCTTTTCTTGTCTTTTAATAAAAATAAAAAAAAAAGAAACCTGACTATGCGTTCTATACTAGACTAACTGAGACTTGTCATGGCACTTGTATACTGTTGTTGTTCTCTTGTTGACCTGACTGCTTCTATTGTTCTCATTTGTAAGTCGCTTTGGATAAAAGCGTCTGCTAAATGATTAAATGTAAAATGTAAATGTAATTAATGTGACCAGCTTGGTATTAACTAATGCCAATAGATTGTAACAATCGTGACATTAATCATTTGTGTGTGTTAATGTCTCTAGAGTAAGGACACTCAGGTCAAAGACCATATATATCTATGATCAAATAATCTATACTTGCTCAAAATGTGCTAACACAATAGAACCAAGTCATTTGATTAAGCCTAGATCATTACAAAGCAATCACCAGATTAGTATAACCAAACATAATAAATAAGGCTTGAGTGACATCGACTTACACTCAACTACAGGGTATAAATGAACATGTATCTTTCTGTTCAGGGAGCTTCTCTTGGTTGAGAACGGTGGGCTCCCGGCCATCAATAAACTTTATTCCTGTAAAGAGCAACATGAGAGTAGTGTGTGTTCTGTGCTGCGCAGCTGAGGACTCGAAGTACATTCACAGGGCCACAGCACACACAGTGATCGTGTTGGAGACTCTAGACTATATACTGTGAGCTAGTATTAATGACCCTGTGTCTGTCCAGTGAAGTGACGGTCTAAAGATGTGAGGTTTAAGGGAGGGTTGATAGTTTCTTGAGACGTGGTCACCATACTCCAGGAATGGTAGTACTGGATTGTACAGAAGTGGTAGAAGAACCTCTACATCCCTGAAAGACAGCGGAGACCAGGACAACTAGAGCCCCAGATACAGATCCCCTGTAAAGACCTTGTCTCAGAGGAGCACCAGGACAAGACCACAGGAAACAGATGATTCTTCGGCACAATCTGACTTTGCTGCAGTCTGGAATTGAACTACTGGTTTCGTCTGGTCAGAGGAGAACTGGCCCCCCAACTGAGTCTGGTTTCTCCCAAGGTTTTTTTCTCCATTCTGTCACCGATGGAGTTTCGGTTCCTTGCCGCTGTCGCCTCTGGCTTGCTTAGTTGGGGACACTTCATCTACAGCGATATCGTTGACTTGATTGCAAATAAATGCACAGACACTATTTAACTAAACAGAGATGACATCACTGAATTCAATGATGAACTGCCTTTAACTATCATTTTGCATTATTGACACTGTTTTCCTAATGAATGTTGTTCAGTTGCTTTGACGCAATCGGTTTTGTTTAAAGAATTAAATAAATGACTTGGTACTGGAGTATTGTATTATGTTACTGACAACTGGAGGAGGTCTGAATTTTCCCTGGCAAGAACATCAAGATTCATAAATGTAATTATTTTAATTTTACTGTTGTTTTATAAAATAAAATTTAAGACAATAATAATGATAATTACAACAGATCTGTTAATACACTTATAACATTCACACAGTGTTCAAATTAGGATCTGTAATATTCTCAAATCTTTTAAAAGAAGTTTCTGGGTTTAATTGTACAGTAAAAAATACATGTCTGATTCAAGAAGGAATTAATTTGCCTGATTTAATTTTCAAGTTAATTTGTGCTTTGTTAATACGGTGTCTGCTGGAATGTTAAAAATGTTCAGTGTTAAATATTTTTAAATTGTTGTTTTGTAATTGATTTTTTTTCCTTTGAAAAGCAAGACAAAACAGTAAAAAAAGCACATTTTGGACATTTAATTTATGCAATGGTGAAAAAAAAAAAAAAAAAAAGGCAAAATACAATAGAAGAAAAAAAAAAAACACTTGACAAACCGTGTTCAGATTCAGCCAATAATTTTCATTTCGATGCATCCCGAACAGAAATCAGGAGTATTTATTTATTTATTTTTTTTAATGAGAGAGATCTGTTAATGATTCACACATTACTGGTTTTGTGTCTGCCACATGGATTCTGATTGTCAGTCAATGTTTTTATCATTCATCAGCTAAAGAAGATGAGAAACACCTTTACATAAACGCACTAGTATACATAAGCTTTCAGCCGAGCCATAGCTGTACACACACACACACACACAGACAGACACACAGACAGACACACACACACACAGACACAGACAGACACACACACACACACACACACACACAGACAGACAGACACAGACAGACACACAGACAGACAAACACACACAGACAGACAGACAGACACACACAGACACAGATACAGACAGACAGACAGACAGACACACACACACACAGACAGACACACACACACACACATTGATCGAGCGCCTCATCATGACAAACACACACACACACACAGACAGACACACACACACAGACAGACACACACACAGACAGACACACACACATAGAGACAGACAGACACAGACAGACACACACACACAGACAGACACACACACACAGACAGACACACAGACAGACACACACACACACACAGATACAGACACACACACATAGAGACAGACAGACACACACACAGACAGACACACAGACACACACACACACACACACAGACAGACAGACACACACATTGATCGAGCGCCTCATCATGACACTGCAGAAACCACAGAGAGGGCAGCTTCTTCATTAAATCACTTCTTCCTGGAGTAAAAGCAAACACTGAGATCACTGATCAGTGCTGAGTTTCACAAGACAGGGTTAGGCAATGAAATCAATCTAATGCAAGTTACAACCGTCTGATTCATGCAAGAACCAACTCTGGATGTGATCCGAAGCTCCTGTCTGTGTCCTGATGAGTTACAGTGACTGTCAAGAACAACTTAATTTAAATGCATTTAAAAATAACACTTTTGTACAAAGTTCATGTGTAAATCAAGATAAGGCTTAGCCTCAATATTAGTGATTGAACTATTATCGTGTTTTAACCACCTTCGATGAGATCTGATTCCATCATTAAGGTTTTTTCGGATTTCAAGAGGAAACAATCCAAGTGCAGATAAAAATGTATAAATATTTTAATAAACGCACGAAAGATGATTAATATTAATAAGCAAGGCATTCCATAATTAGTCGGGTGACAATCGCCCACTTTCAAAGATCGGCCTCTCGGCCAATCAGAGAGACCTTCTCTGTAGAACGCTTAATATTCATGAGATGAGCCTCTTCGCTTCCGGGTCTCGGCATGATTCTACAGAGTACTGTATATATTTTTTTCATCACACAGATTTAGTTTACATTAAACTAATCACCGAGATCACGTGTTTTACTCAGCTCTAGTTAACTCACTATTTAAATGTAACTATTTTATGCGTTCCGCTAAACGTGCTTTCCAATTCATACCGTAAGTGAGAAGACACTAGTTCCTCCCTGTGGGTTAACTTTATTAATCATTAACCAAATAACGTGCAAGCGTTTTTTCTTTGGGAAACGGGAAGAAAAGCTCAGAGTTTTCTGTACACAGGCAGCATAAGTTAATCGACGCTTAATGAAGTGACGCATGAGCGCTTATAAACTCTCTGTGCTCTAAACTGACTCAACATTAACTAACGGACACATTTGTAAGAAAAGTACCGTTAAAGTCGCCCGTGTCTGCAACGACCACCGTGTATTTCTTGATCTGCTCCAGCGCAGACTCCATCTTTCGCCGTTTGTCCGGTGACACAGACATAATCCCGAAAAACCGAGATTTTATAACCGAGCAGACAAAAGACACGACCGTCAGAGAAGAGAGGCGGATACGCGCCTGCTTGGGGGCGGGGCCACGGCTCATGACGCCATCGCCTAACAACCAATGATGAAAGATTACAGTTTTTTACAGACGCTAGGACACATTTCTCAATACTTAGGTCACTTTTGCTAAACTCTTCACACAGTTCTCCTAACCAACTTTCATGTGTAAAACAAGGACACATCTCTGTTTATAATTCACTGCAATGTATGTTACTGGAATGAATCAGACATGATGCAGAATTTGTCAATATTTTATGTCGTTTTTTTTTTTTTTTTTTTTTTTTGCACTGAATAATTCCAAAATAGAAGAAATTGTATACACACCATCCACTGATACCAATACAATAGTAATGCTAATCTACTAATTGTCCAATTGTTATTATAGCATTTAATTTTAAGATTTAAAATATATTTCATTCAAATATTACTGTAGAAATGTAGCAAATTGCTGTCTTATTCAGTTTTGTATTATGTTATTGTTTTGAACATAAGTTTAACAGTTTTGAAAACAGTATGTAAGCATGTGCAAATTGACTTGTACGTACAAAGAGTTTTGGCAGTTGTTGTGTCTGAGTGAGAAATTAATTCATGAAATTTGAGAGATGTAGTCATTGAATGCATTTTGTGCCAAAGCAATGATAATCGATCCTCAGTTTAGCCCAAATAGACTTCTGTTGTGCTCACTGTGTGAAGAGTTTTGCAAAAGTGACCTAAGTATTGAAAAATGTGTCCTAGCGTCTGTAAAAAACTGTATGTTCTAAAATGTAAATAAATCATGTCAAAGAATGTCCCTCTTTTCTTTGAAGAAAATATTACTTTGTATGAAGTCACTGAAATAGTTCCAACTGTAAAGATGAGAAGTGAGTATTTTCTGTATTGGTGTTTGATGCGAGTGTTTCTCCTCTCGGTGTGTTCTGAGTGACGGTGTGTGTTATCTCAGCGAGGGGTGTGTGTAGTGTTTTTCCTCTCGGTGTGTTCTGAGTGACAGTGTGTGTTATCTCAGTGAGGGGTGTGTGTGGTGTTTCTCCTCTCGGTGTGTTCTGAGTGACGGTGTGTGTTATCTCAGCGAGGGTTGTGTGTGGTGTTTCTCCTCTCGGTGTGTTCTGAGTGACGGTGTGTGTGTTATCTCAGCGAGGGTCGTGTGTAGTGTTTCTCCTCTCGGTGTCTTCTGAGTGACGGCGTGTGTTATCTCAGCGAGGGGTGTGTGTAGTGTTTTTCCTCTCGGTGTGTTCTGAGTGACGGTGTGTGTTATCTCAGTGAGGGTCGTGTGTAGTGTTTCTCCTATCGGTGTGTTCTGAGTGACGGTGTGTGGTGTTTCTCCTCTCGGTGTGTTCTGAGTGATGGTGTGTGTTATCTCAGTGAGGGTCGTGTGTAGTGTTTCTCCTCTCGTCTGAGTGACGGTGTGTGTGTTATCCCAGTGAGGGTCGTGTGTAATGTTTTTCCTCTCGGTGTGTTCCGAGTGACGGTGTGTGTTATCTCAGTGTGTTCCGAGTGACGGTGTGTGTTATCTCAGTGTGTTCCGAGTGACCGTGTGTGTTATCTCAGTGTGTTCTGAGTGACGGTGTGTGTTATCTCAGTGAGGGTTGTGTGTGGTGTTTCTCCTCTCGGTGTGTTCTGAGTGACGGTGTGTGTTATCTCAGTGAGGGTTGTGTGTGGTGTTTCTCCTCTCGGGGGGGGGGTTCTGAGTGACGGTGTGTGTGTTATCTCAGCGAGGGTTGTGTGTGGTGTTTTGCCTCTCGGTGTGTTCTGAGTGACGGTGTGTGTTATCTCGGCGAGGGTTGTGTGTGGTGTTTTTCCTCTCGGTGTGTTCTGAGTGACGGTGTGTGTTATCTCAGTGAGGGTTGTGTGTGGTGTTTCTCCTCTCGGGGGGAGGGGGGGGGTTCTGAGTGACGGTGTGTGTGTTATCTCAGCGAGGGTTGTGTGTGGTGTTTTGCCTCTCGGTGTCTTCTGAGTGACGGTGTGTGTTATCTCAGTGAGGGTTGTGTGTGGTGTTTCTCCTCTCGAGGAGGTTCTGAGTGACGGTGTGTGTGTTATCTCAGCGAGGGTTGTGTGTGGTGTTTCGCCTCTCGGTGTCTTCTGAGTGACGGTGTGTGTTATCTCAGTGAGGGTTGTGTGTGGTGTTTCTCCTCTCGGTGTGTTCTGAGTGACGGTGTGTGTGTTATCTCAGCGAGGGTCGTGTGTAGTGTTTCTCCTCTCGGTGTGTTCCGAGTGACGGTGTGTGTTATCTCGGCGAGGGTTGTGTGTGGTGTTTCTCCTCTCGGTGTGTTCCGAGTGACGGTGTGTGTTATCTCAGCGAGGGTTGTGTGTGGTGTTTTGCCTCTCGGTGTGTTCTGAGTGACGGTGTGTGTTATCTCAGCGAGGGTTGTGTGTGGTGTTTCTCCTCTCGAGGAGGTTCTGAGTGACGGTGTGTGTTATCTCAGCGAGGGTTGTGTGTGGTGTTTCTCCTCTCGAGGAGGTTCTGAGTGACGGTGTGTGTTATCTCAGCGAGGGTTGTGTGTGGTGTTTCTCCTCTCGAGGAGGTTCTGAGTGACGGTGTGTGTTATCTCAGCGAGGGTTGTGTGTGGTGTTTCGCCTCTCGGTGTCTTCTGAGTGACGGTGTGTGTTATCTCAGTGAGGGTTGTGTGTGGTGTTTCTCCTCTCGGTGTGTTCTGAGTGACGGTGTGTGTTATCTCAGTGAGGATTGTGTGTGGTGTTTCGCCTCTCGGTGTGTTCCGAGTGACGGTGTGTGTTATCTCAGTGAGGGTCGTGTGTGGTGTTTCTTCTCTCGGTGTGTTCCGAGTGACGGTGTGTGTTATCTCAGTGAGGGGTGTGTGTGGTGTTTCTCCTCTCGGTGTGTTCTGAGTGACGGTGTGTGTTATCTCAGTGAGGGTCGTGTGTGGTGTTTCTCCTCTCGGTGTGTTCTGAGTGACGGTGTGTGTTATCTCAGCGAGGGTCGTGGGTGGTGTTTCTCCTCTCGGTGTGTTCTGAGTGACGGTGTGTGTTATCTCAGTAAGGGTTGTGTGTGGTGTTTCTCCTCTCGGTTTGTTCTGAGTGACGGTGTGTGTTATCTCAGTGAGGGTTGTGTGTGGTGTTTCGCCTCTCGGTGTCTTCTGAGTGACGGTGTGTGTTATCTCAGCGAGGGTCGTGTGTGGTGTTTTTCCTCTCTGTGTGTTCTGAGTGATGGTGTGTGTTATCTCAGTGAGGGTTGTGTGTGGTGTTTCGCCTCTCTGTGTCTTCTGAGTGACGGTGTGTGTGTTATCTCAGCGAGGGTCGTGTGTGGTGTTTTTCCTCTTGGTGTGTTCTGAGTGACGGTGTGTGTGTTATCTCAGCGAGGGTTGTGCGTGGTGTTTCTCCTCTCGGTGTGTTCTGAGTGATGGTGTGTGTTATCTCGGCGAGGGTGGTGTGTGGTGTTTCGCCTCTCTGTGTCTTCTGAGTGACGGTGTGTGTGTTATCTCAGCGAGGGTCGTGTGTGGTGTTTTTCCTCTAAGTGTGTTCCGGGTGACGGTGTGTGTTATCTCAGCGAGGGTCGTGTGACGGTGTGTGTTATCTCAGTGTGTTCCGAGTGACCGTGTGTGTTATCTCAGTGTGTTCTGAGTGACGGTGTGTGTTATCTCAGTGAGGGTTGTGTGTGGTGTTTCTCCTCTCGGTGTGTTCTGAGTGACGGTGTGTGTTATCTCAGTGAGGGTTGTGTGTGGTGTTTCTCCTCTCGGGGGGGGGGTTCTGAGTGACGGTGTGTGTGTTATCTCAGCGAGGGTTGTGTGTGGTGTTTTGCCTCTCGGTGTGTTCTGAGTGACGGTGTGTGTTATCTCGGCGAGGGTTGTGTGTGGTGTTTTTCCTCTCGGTGTGTTCTGAGTGACGGTGTGTGTTATCTCAGTGAGGGTTGTGTGTGGTGTTTCTCCTCTCGGGGGGAGGGGGGGGGTTCTGAGTGACGGTGTGTGTGTTATCTCAGCGAGGGTTGTGTGTGGTGTTTTGCCTCTCGGTGTCTTCTGAGTGACGGTGTGTGTTATCTCAGTGAGGGTTGTGTGTGGTGTTTCTCCTCTCGAGGAGGTTCTGAGTGACGGTGTGTGTGTTATCTCAGCGAGGGTTGTGTGTGGTGTTTCGCCTCTCGGTGTCTTCTGAGTGACGGTGTGTGTTATCTCAGTGAGGGTTGTGTGTGGTGTTTCTCCTCTCGGTGTGTTCTGAGTGACGGTGTGTGTGTTATCTCAGCGAGGGTCGTGTGTAGTGTTTCTCCTCTCGGTGTGTTCCGAGTGACGGTGTGTGTTATCTCGGCGAGGGTTGTGTGTGGTGTTTCTCCTCTCGGTGTGTTCCGAGTGACGGTGTGTGTTATCTCAGCGAGGGTTGTGTGTGGTGTTTTGCCTCTCGGTGTGTTCTGAGTGACGGTGTGTGTTATCTCAGCGAGGGTTGTGTGTGGTGTTTCTCCTCTCGAGGAGGTTCTGAGTGACGGTGTGTGTTATCTCAGCGAGGGTTGTGTGTGGTGTTTCTCCTCTCGAGGAGGTTCTGAGTGACGGTGTGTGTTATCTCAGCGAGGGTTGTGTGTGGTGTTTCTCCTCTCGAGGAGGTTCTGAGTGACGGTGTGTGTTATCTCAGCGAGGGTTGTGTGTGGTGTTTCGCCTCTCGGTGTCTTCTGAGTGACGGTGTGTGTTATCTCAGTGAGGGTTGTGTGTGGTGTTTCTCCTCTCGGTGTGTTCTGAGTGACGGTGTGTGTTATCTCAGTGAGGATTGTGTGTGGTGTTTCGCCTCTCGGTGTGTTCCGAGTGACGGTGTGTGTTATCTCAGTGAGGGTCGTGTGTGGTGTTTCTTCTCTCGGTGTGTTCCGAGTGACGGTGTGTGTTATCTCAGTGAGGGGTGTGTGTGGTGTTTCTCCTCTCGGTGTGTTCTGAGTGACGGTGTGTGTTATCTCAGTGAGGGTCGTGTGTGGTGTTTCTCCTCTCGGTGTGTTCTGAGTGACGGTGTGTGTTATCTCAGCGAGGGTCGTGGGTGGTGTTTCTCCTCTCGGTGTGTTCTGAGTGACGGTGTGTGTTATCTCAGTAAGGGTTGTGTGTGGTGTTTCTCCTCTCGGTTTGTTCTGAGTGACGGTGTGTGTTATCTCAGTGAGGGTTGTGTGTGGTGTTTCGCCTCTCGGTGTCTTCTGAGTGACGGTGTGTGTTATCTCAGCGAGGGTCGTGTGTGGTGTTTTTCCTCTCTGTGTGTTCTGAGTGATGGTGTGTGTTATCTCAGTGAGGGTTGTGTGTGGTGTTTCGCCTCTCTGTGTCTTCTGAGTGACGGTGTGTGTGTTATCTCAGCGAGGGTCGTGTGTGGTGTTTTTCCTCTTGGTGTGTTCTGAGTGACGGTGTGTGTGTTATCTCAGCGAGGGTTGTGCGTGGTGTTTCTCCTCTCGGTGTGTTCTGAGTGATGGTGTGTGTTATCTCGGCGAGGGTGGTGTGTGGTGTTTCGCCTCTCTGTGTCTTCTGAGTGACGGTGTGTGTGTTATCTCAGCGAGGGTCGTGTGTGGTGTTTTTCCTCTAAGTGTGTTCCGGGTGACGGTGTGTGTTATCTCAGCGAGGGTCGTGTGTGGTGTTTCTCCTCTCGGTGTGTTCTGAGTGACGGTGTGTGTTATCTCAGCAAGGGTTGTGTATGGTGTTTCTCCTCTCGGTGTGTTCTGAGTGACGGTGTGTGTTATCTCAGCGAGGGTCGTGTGTAGTGTTTCTCCTCTCGGTGTGTTCTGAGTGACGGTGTGTGTTATCTCAGTGAGGGTTGTGTGTGGTGTTTCTCCTCTAGGTGTGTTCTGAGTGACGGTGTGTGTTATCTCAGCGAGGGTCGTGTGTGGTGTTTCTCCTCTCAGTGTGTTCCGAGTGACGGTGTGTGTTATCTCAGCGAGGGTCGTGTGTGGTGTTTCTCCTCTAGGTGTGTTCTGAGTGACGGTGTGTGTTATCTCAGCGAGGGTCGTGTGTGGTGTTTCTCCTCTCGGTGTGTTCTGAGTGACGGTGTGTGTTTTCTCAGCGAGGGTCGTGTGTGGTGTTTCTCCTCTAGGTGTGTTCTGAGTGACGGTGTGTGTTATCTCAGCGAGGGTCGTGTGTGGTGTTTCTCCTCTCGGTGTGTTCTGAGTGACGGTGTGTGTTATCTCAGCGAGGGTCGTGTGTGGTGTTTCTCCTCTCGGTGTGTTCTGAGTGACGGTGTGTGGTGTTTCTCCTCTCGGTGTGTTCTGAGTGACGGTGTGTGTTATCTCAGCCAGGGTCGTGTGTGGTGTTTCTCCTCTCGGTGTGTTCTGAGAGATGGTGTGTGTTATCTCGGCGAGGGTTGTGTGTAGTGTTTCTCCTCTCGGTGTGTTCTGAGTGACGGTGTGTGTGTTATCTCAGCGAGGGTCGTGTGTGGTGTTTCTCCTCTCGGTGTGTTCTGAGTGACGGTGTGTGTGTTATCTCAGCGAGGGTCGTGTGTAGTGTTTCTCCTCTCTGTGTGTTCTGAGTGACGGTGTGTGTTATCTCAGTGAGGGTCGTGTGTGGTGTTTCTCCTCTCGGTGTGTTCTGATTGACGGTGTGTGTGTTATCTCAGCGAGGGTTGTGTGTGGTGTTTCTCCTCTCGGTGTGTTCTGAGTGACGGTGTGTGTGTTATCTCAGCGAGGGTCGTGTGTAGTGTTTCTCCTCTCTGTGTGTTCTGAGTGACGGTGTGTGTTATCTCAGCGAGGGTCGTGTGTGGTGTTTCTCCTCTCGGTGTGTTCTGAGTGACGGTGTGTGTGTTATCTCAGCGAGGGTTGTGTGTAGTGTTTCTCCTCTCGGTGTGTTCTGAGTGACGGTGTGTGTGTTATCTCAGCGAGGGTTGTGTGTAGTGTTTCTCCTCTCTGTGTGTTCTGAGTGACGGTGTGTGTTATCTCAGTGAGGGTTGTGTGTAGTGTTTGGCTGCACTGAGCCTGTTTTGAGCCATGTGTTAAGAGTTGTGTTGCTTGGAATGAGTTTTGCAGCTGATGTGAACTGTTTAGCTCAGGTGACTGTTGGTAGTGCAGACTGTAGTTAGTCTTTTGCACATGTAGCTTCAGTTGTGCTCACTGTCGTTTAGCAATCGAAAAAAACTGTAACAGTTCTTTAAGGTAAATGAAAATTAGCAGTTTGTTTCAATAGTCTGTAGTAATTTACGGAATTACAGTAATGAGAAAAAATGTAGAAACTAAAAGTACATACTGGGCTAACCTGAAATTGCAATCAGCAGTGTTTGAAAGGCACAACACTGAAATCTCTTCTGTTTTGAATGTATGGTTCACAGTTTTGACAGCAGTGTGTTAGCATTTGAACAAAGTGCTGTAAATCCACAGTGTTGTGCAGGTTGTGGTTAAAGTCATGGGATAAGTGTGTAGAGTTTTGAAAACTGTGTTCAAGCAATGAAAAACGAACTAGAGTTTGGTCCACATAAAAAAAGGCATGAATTTCTCATCTTAAATTTGAAAGTTAACGAATATAAGTGTTTCAGTGGATATAATGCATCACTTCTGAGAACAGATTATTTTGTTTCTAACCCTAACCAGCAGGTGGCGGTAAAAAAACTGAAGAAGTAGAAGAAGAACAAGCGGGCCCACTGCTGCCCCAGAAGGAGACATCGAAGGTGCGTCCCGATTGACAGGGTCCCTATGCAGTGTTCAATGCTCCCTACTCTGTTGAAGTGGACTTCACTGACAATAATCGCTCATTTGGAATGACCTGGAATGACATCAAAGAAAGGTCAATGATGGGGTCACGCAGATTATCACACAACATAAATAAATATTGTAATTTAATTTATTATAAAAAATCATATAAAATAAATTTACAAACATGTATCTAATAAATATAGTGCAAATGTTTTATGTTTTGTATAATAACAACATTTATTGTAACCCCTCCATTGAGGCTCTGCTTTATCGTTAAATCTGACTGGTGACTTGTATTTACTTGTATTTTAAAATTACTTGTACTAAACATTTAATTAATTGAAGAGATTAACACCCAATTCGCGACATGAGTAATTAAGGTAAACATATTTCCCAGCAACTCTAAATGTAATCTGTTATAATAACTTTATAACAATGGTATTTTGATCATAAACAGTGAAAATTTCAGGGTGTATTCCAGAAAGTGGGTTTTGTTGGAAACTCAGAGTTTGTTAACCCCAGAAAACCGATTTTTTTTTTCGGTTCCAATAAAAGACAAAACTAAACCTCTGTGAACCTGGGAACAGGTTTGCTGTGGTAAATTCATAGTTTCTTTCGGTCTCCTTCTATTTTTTAAAGCTTAAGGAATGTTTAAATACCTGATTCATTCACTCTTCAAAATGAGCTTTTATTGCTGAGATTTTTGCCTTATTTCAAGTAACACTTACAAATATATAAAAATTCTTAAATCATGACACAATTTCTATATAAGAAAAATATATACGATATTCAGTCTTGTGTCCTGGGGTAAACAAGTAAAATTAATTCTCAGCGTGGAAAGAAAAATAATCTTCGAAACAAGATTATTTTTCTCAACGGACCACTTTCATTTTCATCAAGAAGACACAGAATGGCATGTTTTTTTATTTTACATTTTTATAAGGGATCCTGTAGATCCCTAAGAGGATCCCATAGAGGAGGCTGCATTAATTCGCAGGGAGTTACATTTACATCAGGAGAGGATTTAATTTAATTTGATTCAATTTATTTATTTTGCCATATCATAAATATTTATTTGAACAGTCCCATTTTTAATGGTACTGTTCATTGATTCACTGATTCACTGTTGCATTGATTACACACACAAACACCTTCTGAAGATGAAGCTATGCAATGGAAGGGTAGCGCAAGATATATATGTAACCACCACAGCTGTTAAATAAACACAAAACTTTCACAGCTTATTTGGTCATCTTTATGTTCTACAAATACAAAAGCGTTTTCCTGTTGGATTTTAATATTGGTATTGTGGCTCCTCGTCATCTGTCAGTGATGCTTGTGCAGGTTCTGAATAGAAGTCATCACACAGAAGTAATGTTTTACATTACCCTAATTAAAAAATGTAGCATGTTACATTTAGCAGACACTTTTATCCAAAGCAACTTACAGTGCATTCAGTCTATACATTTGTTTTTTTACACCAGTTTGTATGTTCTCCAGGAATTGAACCCACAATCTTTTTCACTGCTAACACAATGCTTTACCACTGAGCCACAGGAAAATCATGTTGCATGATTTAATTATGTGATAAAGCATTAGACTATGTGGGAAAAGCTGCTGCATTAAAGTCATGTAACGTTAGCCTACACCCATTTAACTCTTGAAGCTTTACCTAATTTAATGTTTTTATGTGTGATTCCATGAAAATTAATATTAGTTCAATTAATTACATCTCTGCTAGTTTTCACCTCTGATAACATTGATTTAGAAATTAAAGTTACGGAATACGTTAGTCTTTTTGGCAGGAGCTGTTGCCAAGGTGAATCCTAATTTCAGAGCTCCATTGAGCATGTCTTTTCATAGTTGTGGTGCACGCACTAAAACACAGTCAACCTACTCAGTGTGGATTGAACTAACCCTGTTCAGCTGTTCTGAAACCAAAAACTCAGAATTTGTTGAACCTCCTTTCTGGAATACACCTCAGGAGAATATTGTGTCAACATTGTAATATTGATCAGCAGATGAAAGTCTGCATCAGGTAACACTAGTGTACTGTTTCGAGGCTCTCCATGTAGCGAATCATGTTTCAAAGTGATTATTTATTTCATTTGTTTGAAAGATTCAGAAGGTCTTGTCTCATCACTGATGAAAACTTGATACATCTTCTTATTAGGGACACATGGCAAAACCATATATGTTCAGTAACCCCTGAGTCTTTAATTTATACTAAATGAACGCCAAGTTCAAGTTTACTTCAAGTTATTTTTATTGCAGTGAGATGGTAGAGAGTTTCGAAGTAGACAAAAATGAGAATAAAACCCAAATTCTAGTCCTTGCAGAACATAAAAATAGAGTTTGGGTTAAGAATAACATTCCAGCATTCTTGAGATGCCTGGTGTCGGTCCTCCCAGAGCCAGAGCAGACCAGAAACAGCCATGAAACACGGCATGAAGAAACAGCACCTTTAGAAGATCGAAAATCATAAGACAGTAGAGCAACTGAGGAGGTGAGTGACCTAGAATATCCTTTATTTTGTTCAGTTCAGACAAAGCAGTCATTCAAACAAATATCTGCTAAAGTCACATTTCAAAACATCTACACTATTGCTGTCAATACTTGCTCTTTTCTTCTGGTTTCTCACAGTATAACGCTTTATTTCAGTTACAGTGGATTAAATATTACTGGTCGATTACTTTTTATAATAATTTATAGCTAATATTATAATAACTGCTTGCAAAATCTCTGCCACAATATTACTATCCGCACTGAAAGCCACACAAAGAGTCATTCTGACGTACTGTATTTCTTCAGAAGATCTCGCCACGTATTTTCATCGCATCACAGTCTTTCATTACAAAGATAATGATGATGTTCATGTGCAGTAGGTTTACGGCGCTAAAGGCCCATTTCCTGTAATATTCTGCTGTATATTTACTGGCAGATGAGAGAAAGAACATAACATAGAAATTCAACAGATTTCAATATAACATGATATTTAAATAGGGAGGGATCCAAAAACAAACTGTATAGGGCAAAAAAGGCTACTTTTATATAATTATATTTATATTTGTAATGCAAATCTCATTTTTTTCATAATTTTAATATATTGTAAATATATTAATATATAGTCTATATATATTTTTAGGCTTTATGATTTATCCTTATAGATGTAAAAGCTGAATGTCAGCCCTGGCACCTTGCTTTGTTAACGAGGAGGGGAAATTAAGGAGTTTTGGTCTTTTTATGTTTTGAGTCATTCATTCCAAAATAATACACATTGCTTGATTGCTTTTGTTGTATATGAGTTTTTAAACCTAATCAGATTCACCATTGATTTGCTTAGACAGGGTTAGAGTGAGACTGTAGAGGTTTGGATCAGAAGATCTGAGCAGAGAGAGACCGCGGCGCTCGTGATCATTAAGGCTGGATTACTGAGGTTTAGAGAGACTCTCTGCTAATGAGGTTGGCTGCATTAATGCTAGTTGGGAATAAAAGTGTTTAACAGGAGCAGATGAGACGTTCACAACCCTTTGCACAGCAAGACCTTATGCACAGGTCTCAATATTTTGACAGCTAATGTTTATATGTACACACACGACTGTATGTGTTTGCTTTGTACATTTAGTTTTGTAGTAATTTGTTTAATCATTAATTTGTTTAATCTGCGAATATGACTCATATAAACAAGAAAAAAAACAAAAGATATAAAAATATGTTTTCAGAAGAAGAAATACGTTCAAAGAACTGATTCCAATAATGATTAGCTCACTCAGATGCATCCTGCGTATTCAAATTCAAAAGAGTCTTAATTATCAAATGTTATTTGTGCATAACAGTATCAAAACAAAGACACACACTGCCATTTACTCTAATCGTGATTAATGTCATTGAGCATGTATCGTGCTGATACATGCCAGCAGCTCATGAATACAAGACAAAAAAAGGAAAACAGCAAGAGAGATGAGGAGAGATGAAGAACCAGAAATGAAAGAGTGTGTTGCAGAGGAGATATTCTGCATCACACAGCTGTAATAACTACTTTGGCTCTGAGATGTAGAATAGCTGCGAGTTGAAGGAAGATGGTGAGCAGTGGAAGACGATTGGTTGAGCTGTGAGGAGGCGTGGCCAGAGTCTGAATGATTTGTGCGACAGTTACCACAGAGAGAGAGAGACAGAGAGAGAGGGGGGGGGGGAGCGAGAGCATGTGTGTGTGTGTGTTCGAGAGGGTGTATGAGTGCAGGAATAATCGCAGGAAAGGCAGCAAGAGACAGGCGGTGTGGATCCTGTTCTGCGGCAGATGTTGGGCTCTTGCCTCCCGTGAAGACTGTGCTTTATACCTGGAGAGACGCAGCAGAGGACAGAAGAGGGTCGATGGAGTGAAGCTATTAAAACCCAGAGTGTGAACGCTCTGCCGGACCTCTGAATCCAAAGACAAAGACGCAGAGGTAGAAGGATAAAGAAGAGGCATGAATAAGGAAAGAAACTGACTGTTGGTTTGCCAGAAAATGAGAAGCAGAATAAGGAACAGGGTGGAGAGATGATGCATTGGATCAAAATTGAAGATTGAACCTCAACTGGGAAAACAGGACAAGCCTCTATGTATTAAAAAATAATAATAATTATAATTCATGCTATCTGGGAAAAAATATTGGATTTTTTTTTGCATTCTCCAGCCGTGAGCAGGACTTCTTGTTGTTCCCCTAGTAGATGTCCAACAAGACAAGGGTTGTTCATTTGTTAGGAGGCAAGGCCAGAGGCACGAGTGCCAGCATGCACATGTCAGAAATGAATCCGGTTAAATGGATGGTTGTAAAGGGGTTAACTGCCATTCATCACTGTGGTAAGACATCTTCCCTAATGAAGCAGCATTAGAGCACCTATGCCATTGATTGAGGCTCCAGAAGGATTAATTGCATTGCAGGAAATTACTGAAGTGCATGTGAAAGATATTGAATCAGAAGTTAAAAGTGATAAAACGCTGCTAAGGACTGTGGGTGCACCTCTGTTGGACTTTATTTGCTTGTGAACCAAAGACTGCTGCCATCGTCTCAAGTACCTGCTTTAAAAAAAAATCTATACTCCTTATCATAAAAAACAAAACAAATAATGGCCATGTTTTAATGATTGTGGGCTTGTGATTTCCAACTTGCTGTCTTATCACTTTTCTTACTTTAGACTTCAGTCTTGTAAAAGTGGGGATCATTTGGCCCCTGGGGGTCCGGGCTGCCCCGGCCCCGGCCCCCAAACCAAAAATGCGTCGTTCAAGTACAGATGAGACCCCGTACCGCCGGAGTCCGTCTCTGGACAGCAAGGGCTCGGCGCCTCTGCGCTACAGCGGCGAGTACGAGTACCACAGCTCGCCCTTCGTGTTCGGCCTTCGTACCACACCGGGCTCAAAGAAAACTACAGCCAGCTACACCACGGCACAGGGACGGAAATATGTGGTGTTTTACCTCGACCTGTCCTTCATCTTTCTTCTAGAGCTGCGGCGCTGCAGGATGGCCGAGGGCTGCCTGAGGGCCCTGAGATACGGGATGGTTTTCTTCAATCTGCTCTTCTGGGTGAGTGCGAGTCCTGTATATTTAATCTTTTCTGTTATTCTGTTCAAATAGCTCTGCTTGAGAGACAATGTTAAAGGAATAATTCACTCAGGCATGAAAAACTGCTCAGTATTTACTCATGTTGTCCTAATACTGAAGGACTTCCTTTCTACAGATGTTTAGCTGAATGTTTGAAATGCTGTTTTCCATACAATGACAATGATAGTGAACACGTTTTGTCAAGCTCCAAAATTGACCAAAATACCATAAACATGATCATAAATGTAGTCCATGTAACTTGCTTTATATTCCTAAATAATTCTGAAGAGAGAACTATTGCCATCTCAAATCCTGCATGTCTGTGTCCAGACTGGCCTTCATTCGTTTTATGTGCTTACCAGAGTCAGATGAGTCTCTGTTCGCTGGTGTTTCTGAGATGATGTAGGCCTGCATTAATTGTCGGTATGTGATTGCAACAGATCAGGTTTAAATTACTTAAAAATAAATGTTTCTTTGTTTAGAGAGTGTCTACTAAAATCATTAATGTGGTGCTTGTGGTGTGCCCTTCCACACACAGATTATAGGGATAGAAACACATATCTGGATTTTTTTTTTTTAATGATATTAAGTTTATATAACATTTCTCCATTTGCTCCCGAAAACTGCAGAGATCTGTTTTGACCAAGCGGCAACTTCCCGCTCTCTCTCTCGTGAAACCAACAAGGAAGTGACTAAAACTGCAATTCATCGACTGGCCGATTGAGGCTGGCTGCAAAAGGGAGTCAATTCCATAGATTCCCCATGTTAAAATGCCCAACTTAACAGCATTAAATTAATTAAGGGCTTGGCCACTAGAGTGACAGGTGGATTGTCGCTGCTGTCACCACTGTTGCGCTAAGTGGGCGTGGTTTCAGCAACCATATCCCGCTTTCTTGCCATGCCATGAGTGACATGCGGTGACGCGCTGCAAAGATGGCCATGGCCCGTTCTGCACACTTTTGGCTTCAAAAACACTCTTCAGAAACCTATGGGTGACGTCTGATTGGCCATTGCATTCAGCACACGACAGACAGTCTGTGATTGGTTACGACACTTAACGCTGTTAAACTTTCAGTAAATAGAAACCTTTGGCGCTCTTCACAGAGTGTTTAAGCATATGCATTGGGGAGTTTAAAAATCGGAATTTATCAGCTGTAAGATGCAAGTGAAGCTCTCTTACTGTCTTTTTAAGCAAAAAGTTTAACATTATCACGATATACACAATATTTCCTAATTTTATATAGTCAGGAAAGAAATTGTTGATATTGCTTATATTCAGTGTTTTGGCCATTCCTAACAGATTACAATCAAAATCTCCTGACCTTTTGATCGGATCACCCAAATCCATTTAATGCTGGATGAAAATAGGGCCATTCTTGCATTCAAGCTGTGAAAATTTTTATTTGTTAGTCTATTTTCTGCCTGATCTTGATGGGGTTAGAGAGAGTTGATGCTGACGCACATTCATTTCGTTCACTCCCAAGAGATGCACACTTAAGGCCTTTGCACAGTGAGTCCAAAATTCACATGCAAAATTTTAGCACGTCAAAAAATAAATTTGACCTCACGTTATGTCTATCACGCTTTGCATGCTGCCTCCAAAACTTTTGTTTGTCAAAAAAACATTCGGAACAGGTTCGATTTTTTTTGTGCTTTTCGCATCTGTCAAACCATAAACTGCAATAAAAACTAATTTTGAAAGACGTTTTGACAACTCAGAGCCACCGTAAAACTGCTGGCAATGGTGGTGAATGAATCGCCAGTGCTCAGATACCTACAATAATATATATATAAATAGTATTGTATCAAAAAAACAACAAATATTATTATATCACAGCTATAATTATAGCACACCAAGTCCCTGTAAACCATGTGTGTGTGTGCGCGGTACCTTAGACATAAGTTACTTCAAGTCTCTCTTCAGGATCAATTGATTCAAGGAAATTGTTGGTCTTTTTTTTTTTATGTGGCTCCAGTATCGCTAGCAAAACATCAAACTGAGCCATTGACATTGTAAAGTAAACTTTGAATTGTTCTGGATAATCCCGCTCTTGTTGATAAGGAGGTGGCACTCTCCTTCCTCTCTATGCGATCGCAGGAGTGGATGGACCCAATATTTCCTCTTTCTTTTTATTCTTTTTAAGACGAGAGAGGACAAACAATCATCCTCACTAGACGACATTTTTTATTGTTTTGAGTTTTTTTTTTCGTAATGCATTGATTAATACGCATCGGACTCAGTGTGCAAGGTCTCTGTGCGTGACAAATTTTTCGGATCCCGAATATGACAAAAAACTCACTCACACACACACATACAAACACACACACACACACTAACACGTTTGTTTTTGTGTAAAGTGTGTTCATCCCATAGGTGTAATGGTTTTTATTCTGTACAAACTGTATATTCTATGGCCCTACACCAACCCTACACCTAACCCTAACCCTCACAGGAAACTTTGTGCATTTTTACTTTCTCAAAAAAACTCATTCTGTATGATTTATAAGCGTTTTGAAAAATGGGGACATGGGTTATGTCCTCATAAGTCACCCTCTCCTTGTAATACCTGTGTCATACCCATGTCATTATACAGAGTTGTGTCCTGATATGACACAAAAACAAGAGCACACACACACACACACACACACACACACACACACACACACACACACACTCATACACATGAGTGGTTATGAACGAATGAATGAAATGCATTTGTCTGCGTTTTACTCCATCTCGAACACACACAAACATGCCAAATATAACAAATTAAAGGATTGCAATGTAAAAGATTATTATTGTGTAGGCTACATGAATATAAAAATGCATTCATGTCATAATGCATAGTCATTGCATATATCAGAATTAGGCCACCCATTTGCTCGCACAGGAGCTGCTCCGTTTCATATCTGGAGACGCGTTCTGTCCTTGAGCTTGCAAATTTTGCCATGTAAATAGTAAATCTGCCATGGCACGAGCACTACTGGCTCTTAAAGGGAATGGTTGATCAGACTCTGATTGAAGTGGGGTATGAGTGGTCATGAACGAATAAATGAAATGCATTTGTTCGTGTTTCTCCCAGTCTCGAATCGCGCTCAATGAAAGCGCTTGAGAAACAGTGTCTATTCCGCGCTTCGATGTGCTTTTTAACATGTTTTTTGGCCTTGAGATACATGATTTAACTGATTTTTACATAGAAATGGCAATAGAGCACTGCATTAAAATAAATTATCATTCATGTTTTCATAACTGCTGAACAAATTAAAAAACAAAACTAAAATTAAATAATCTTTGAGAGCCCGCTGGTGTTTGGGGGGCCCTACGCAGCATGGGTATATTGCATATATACTTTTTTTACTTCTCAAAGCAGTTCCACCCAAGAATAAACAGCCATTTTTCCTGCTGTTTGTAATTATACCTAAGTTTAAGTAAATGTCATATAAAGAGCAATTAGTACAGTAAGCAGGACTAATTTAATGTCACTAGATAAATATTAGCAATGTAAAAATACTCCAGTGTTTTTAATTTAAGCACAATAGCTAGTTTTGTTTCAAATAATACCAAATGCACCATATCTATAAGCAAAGATATGCGTCATCTGACATATTTATATTTTGCTGGAGCCGTGTGACCTTAAAGTGGACAAAAAAAAAGACAAACAAAAGAAACATCATCCCACTTTCAACCTCATTTGGTTCGATCATTAAATATTTTAATGAACATAAAAAGATTCAAAAACGAAAACTGAACAGGTCTCAGAGAAGTATCAGAAGTGACAGTGAGTCCTCATTGACTGAACGAGATCTGACATTTCTTGCTGCTTTCTCCTCTCTTCCACCAAGGCACTTGCTGGTTAGGGTTATGGTTAGGTGTGGTTTGCTACTGCAGTCTGTCAGTCTCCCTGCAGCGCTGTTTTACGGGGCATAAAATGCTCCTTATTGTCCCAAGTTATTGTAATTGTGACCTTAATTGCCTACCACCTGTGAAGAATTAAGGGCTTTTTACACTTAAACTAGTCAACTCTGGGTCATTCTAAAAGTTTCACACTATTCAGACTTTACCTTGGGTTAACAATTAACCCCTATGTATTCATAATCTGGGGTTTGATAAAAGTATGTGTGTGTGTATATATATATATATAACAGTTTGTAGACAGGAGGTAATCTGTCTAATTTGGAATACTAGAATACTGTCATTTTAAGACTAAGCTGTTTATGCAAATAGTCCCAGATGTTTAACACTGTACACTACTTAAACACTGGGTTAACATTCTTATTTGTGGTGTCAAAGAGTGGATAGACACAGCTTGTTACCTGTTTTCTTAACAGTACTAGCATTGCATATCCTCATATTATACATTGCCCTGTACTACCAAGTTCCTGAATGGACTTTTGGGACTATAAATTTAAGAATTATTAAATAATAAATTAATAAATAATAAATAACTTGTCTTTTTCACTTCAGTTCATGTGTTTTACCTCACCCCTTGACATTTGTCCCATCAAACACTGAAACTAATGTTTACGTAACATGCTGTGTTTCTGTGACGGACTAAAGCACATAGAAATGAGGCACGTGATTGGCTGTTGGTTGCTAAGTGTTTAGCAGTAACATTGTAACACAGCATCGTTCACACTGAACACGTTTGGCTAAAGCTCCGGAGCAGGGTTTCATAAAAATCACTGCTAACCTCACTTTAATCAACCTAGTTGGGTTAGGGTTAGGGTTCACTTGCTTTTACAGTGTATCATTAGACCAGAATTAGACACAATGTATTCAGTGATACTGCAATGAGCATGGCAAAGGATGTAACATTAATTTAGAAAGGGTTAACATTATCTGTAGAGTACAGTATATTATATGTATCTTCCAAAGCACCGGTCACTAATCTAAACACTCTGACAAAGTTTATCAGGATTAAAGTATGAAAACTGAGAAATAGAAATACTGTGAGAAATGTTTAACTGAACTCTGATGATGTTAGCACAGTTGACAACTGAAAGGCTCAATAATAAATCTTAGAAAATATGAAATAGCCATACTTTGAGCAGACAATGTTTTTAAAGTGTCAGAAAAATGAGAGTGAAAGAAAAGGGGAAAAACACAAAAGAAGTACAAAATCACAACACTGAGACAGTGGAGGCTCATCTTGCAATCTAAATATAGTTATAAGGCCTGTTGTATGGCCTAAAAAATACAGCATCTTACGTTTCTCATAGTCTTTAATAAGGCTCCTGTCACTATTGCCATGGCAACTATTTTTTGTTCATGTACTGTATTTCTCAGCCGCTCATGTGAGTAAACTAAAACATGTCCATTATAGCATTTGAACTGCTCTAGTTTTATAATCTGCAGCTCATTCAAGCATTGATTTATATCCTGAAATTATGAATAATTAGCCTGCAGACAGTTCCACTGGAATATTACTAGAGTACTGGATTCTCTCTTTCTTCATCATTCAGTACCATGATAAGACTTTGGGTGCCTTTTTTTCTTCTTTTTTTGATGAAGGCATTATGTTTTCTTTCTTTTCTTTTTTTGTAAATTATATAATGAATCATATAATGCTAAACTGTGTGTAATGTAAACCACTGGAGACAACAGGAGGCTGTCATGACCTTTACGGCATTACTTAGAAAGTCAGAAAATAAAAAAAATTCAATATGAAGTATTCTTCAACTTATACTTTTGTGCAGTGACCACGGGGCTGAAACATTTCTGATGTAGCCTTGCACACTTACTAGATCATCTTATTCAAGAGTTTAGTGCTGATCAGGACTCCATAGTCCAGGACTAGTAAAGACGACCCTCACTAAAATACAGCCCTCCGTTTGAGAAACACCCAGTGTTGGTTGCACTTTATTTTACAGTACGTGTACTTACATGTACTTATAGTGTAATTACAGTGAATTTATATAGGTTCTGGTAATACACGGTAACTGCATGGGGTAGGGTTAGGTTTAGGGGTAGGTTCAGGGTTAGTACCTAGTTATTACCAAGTGTGATGATCCAAGGGGTTGTAGTCTGCTGCTTGGTCTTTGCTGGTCTCGCTGTTTGGTGGTCATGCTGACTTTCTCACCCTCTCCAGTCCAAGGCTTGATTGTTGTTTCTGTATCTTTATATTTTATCTTTTACTTTAATGTAGTTATGTCTGTTTCCTGATTAAAATACATAGTTGTGCAAATTTGATTATGTTGTATGGACTCTCCATTCATGTTGCTACTCCTTGTGCCAAGGGGTCATAACAATAGTTATTGTAATTACTATAATAAGTACATAGTATGCACATGAGGAATAGGACTGCAAAAAGAAATGCTACATTTTAAAGTAAAGCAGCAATAAAACATACTCTCTAAATAAGCCTATTGAATGCTGTTCTATTCCTGTAACTGTTACGTGCTTAGTATTTTTATGAAGTCTAATGGCAACTGGAAATGGTTTGATCTAATATTAAAAGCAGAAGGGAAAGAGAAGATTCCTGTCTTCATCCTCTAGATCAGGGATGGGCAACTTTGATAGTGACGAGGACCAGCAATTTTTCTCCTTTATACCAAGGGGCCAGATTACTAATCCGCGTTCCACACACCTTTTACACCATTTTACACAATTTCCCTTTTACTTCAAAGGAATTTGAAGTGTAATTAATATAATTTGTTTTCAAATATTTTATTAAAGGGTCAATTCACCCAATAATCCAAATTATGTCATTAATAACTCACCCCCATATTGTTCCAAACCCGTGAGACCTCCGTTTATCTTCTGAACACAGTTTAAGATATTTTAGATGTAGTCCGAGAGCTCTCAGTCCCTCCATTGAAGCTGTGTGTACGGTCTACTGTCCATGTCCAGAAAGGTAAGAAAAACATCATCAAAGTAGTCCATGTGACATCAGAGGGTCAGTTAGAATTTACTGAAGCATCGAAAATACATTTTGGTCCAAAAATAGCAAAAACTACGACTTTATTCAGCATTGTCTTCTCTTCCGTGTGTCTGTTGTGAGAGAGATTTCAAAACAAAGCAGTTTGTGATATCCGGTTCACGAACGAATCACTCGATGTAACCGGATCTTTCTGAACCAGTACACCAAATCCAACTGAATAGTTTGAAAGGGTTCGCATAAGCAATAACCCACAAATGACTTAAGCTGTTAACTTTTTTAATGTGGCTGACACTCCCTCTGAGTTAAAACAAACCAATATCCCGGAGTAATTCATTTACTCAAACAGTACACTGACTGAACTGCTGTGAAGAGAGAACTGAAGATGAACACCGAGCAGAGCCAGATAACAAACTAACTCGTTGAAAACAAGACTGACTCGTTCTCTTTAAATCTAGTTTTATTAATCATTTCACTTCAATGGGTGTAAATCTTGTCAAAAAAGATAAGCCAACCCAAAAGTGCCACCTTTAAGCATTTTCTTTCTTGTAGTTACATTCATTCATTCTTCATGATACCAACAGACTCTACTGAACTCCTCAAGATCATTTTGGACTCGAGGAGCTCATACACCGCTGGTGTAGATGGAATATCTAGTATGATCATGAAGGCCATTGCGGACGTCATTGTATAGCCACTGGCTCATTGTATTAACCTTTCTTTATTTACTGGTATTGTACCTAAAATGACAAAAATCACTAAAATAATTCCAATTTTTAAATCGGGTGATAGAAATTATATGAATAATTACCGGCCTATATCAATTCTACCCACTTTTTCTAAAGTAATGGAGAAGGTAGTATACAATAGACTTAGTGGCTATCTTGATAAATTGGATATTCTTGTTTCCTCTCGATACAGTTTTAGAAAAAAGTAGTGCAAAGTTCGGTGCTGCTGATGATGACTTTGAGATGCATGGTGTGGCGAGTGGGGCGAGCCTGGGCATTATTTTAGGTTTTGGTTTTATTTTGTGCGCACTCGCAACATATGGTGAAAATTTATCACTAAATGCTCCAGAAAGCATTGAGCGAAGCATTCAGGGACCACCAGGATAACAACCAAACCTTACGTACTTCTCATCACAAGCCTCCTGAACGCTTCACTAACTTGCAGTGTCAAAAAAATAAAAATAAATAAATAACCTGCTCAACTGATCAAGCTGTGTTCGGCAAAATACTGTAGATAGATGGTTTGTCTAGCCAGTCAACACACATGACATCATTCCCTGTGCAAATGAATAAAGGCGGAATGGGATCGAGCCACAACTCTAGCTTTTTATCTTGGCTGTACACTGTAGAGCTCCAGAACATCTGTTTCAATGTAGGCAGCATTTTAAGAGATCATAATTATAAGCAGTATTCAAAGATGGTTTATTTTATTGCCATATGTTAGGTAAAAATTCAAACTCCAAGCTAACAATGTGACAAGCTTGGCATTGATTGGCTGTGCGTGTGAATGCACCTACTTATTTGGGGGACAAATTAGTTTCATTTTAGTTTCATTTTCAAATTAGTTTTCATAGGAAATTTGTTCATTACTTATCCTCATGTTGTTCAAAACCCGTAAGACAAAATTAAAATGTTTCTGATGAAATCCAAGAGCTTTCTGACCCTGAAAACACAACTGAAATGTTACCAGACACAGAAACATAGTAAGGACATTGGTAAAACAATCCATGTGTTATCTGTAGGTCAACTTCAATTTTGCGAAGCTACGAGAATACTTTTTGTGTACAAAGAAAACAAAAATTATGACTTTCTTCAACATTTCTTCTCCCCCGAGTTAATTTCTTCCACCATTTTGAAGAGTATCAAGGCACATGTACACGCTTTACACTAAGTGTGAACAGGGCAGATTACACGAGCACGTTCATGTTCACCCCTAACACGGGTACTCTCCAAAATTGCGGAAGACAGCAACTTGGAGGAGAAAAATTATTACATAAATTATGTACATTTTTTGCACAAAAAGTATTCGTGTAGCTTTGCAAAACTGAAGTTGAACCACTGATGTCACATGATGTGAACTAACCCTCTAATGTCATATAAAAATCACATGCATTTATGGATTTTAAATGGACTACAGGAAGATCACAGAATGACAGATCATTGTTAGAATCAGTGTGAATGCATAGATCCTTCCAACCTCCAGCATCTCTAACTCACAACAGATACACTCTCCATCTCATGCAGGAGAACAGCCTCATCCTGGATTAGACAAAGAGGGTGCAGTGGAGAAACAGAGAGCCTGGACTGTCTGTGCATCTGTACTGAGCATCAGATCTAGGCGTCTGTGCTGTGCTCAGCTAACAGCACCGCATGCTTCTGTATTAATATTGCAGTCAGGCAGCATTGTGTCTCATGCAGCTGTGTCCCTGTATCTGCAGCACGCCGGGCCCCAGGGAACACACTGACCCAAATCAGCAAGACAAACACGCTTCACACCTGCATAAACGAGTTAATGACCGCTAATGATGACACAATGAGCTGCACTGTCCACTAACAAGGCAGGAGAGTGTAGAAAGTGAACTGAAAGAGTCTCTGTGAACTGCATGAATGAAACTAGAAGGAAGTGAGAGAGAGGAAGAGAGAAACAGAAGAACAGGTGTGTGAGCAGCAGGGTGCTGGAGAGGAAAGAAGATGCGTAGGAACAGATCCAGACCACCTGCATCACAAAGCAGGAGCTTCTGCATCATCTTCAGGCCTGTAGAGTCGAACGATTCCTGCTGCGGCTCTTAGAGCATCACTGACGTCAAATAAACCAGCCGCAGTCAAAATGTGTCCACCGTAGATTTATTTCTATAGAATTGTCTAAACTCTTTAGATGTGTGAGAGAAACATGCAGCAATTTAAACCAAATGACTTCAGATGTGGCTCATCAGATCAGAATGCAGCTTTAGGTGTTAATTTGACTTTTTAAAGGCTTTTCTTTTGAACTCTAGTGTTTAATAAAGTTATGACATTCGTTTGTTCTGAACCATCTGATCTCATCTATTGCTTTGTGCTCATTTGATGCACCTTAAATTTTCATTTGTTATTAAATAAAATTACTAATGAAAACAGTATTGTCAAAATCCAGAAATAACCCTGCTGTATATTTACAGCATTCTGTTTTATGTAGTGCCCAAAAATGATAACATGAAAACGGCTTACTTTTGTTCACATGGTCTTCAGAACAATATTAAAGTGATGGTTCAAATAGATTTTCAGTCATCTAGGTTATTACAGCATACTGTAATACAGTTTCCCTCAGGACATGTTATTTGTGCTTTTATTTATGGAAGATGAATCACTATTTCACATCCTATTGGCTCGATCACTAACTGTGTTCCCAAACCGTATCATTATTTGACCTGGGACTCTCTGATGCTGTGAATGGAGATTGCTGTGTGAATTGACTCCCAGATACAGATGAAAGGACAGTGATGTAAGCGTTTGTGCCATTGCATGTCTGTTCTGAGTAACACAAGCTCAAAATGAAGTAACAGCAGCTTTTCAGATTTGGAAAAAGTAAAATAAACTCACATCACAAACCCACGGCGAGTCAAACTAACGTCCAAGGGTGCAATCTGATCTGATGAGCCACCCGTTTATAAAGACGATGTAATCAGAAAGCACATGAGTGGAAGTCATTCATGTCAGATCCGGAGAACGAAGTTGGGTGGATCAGGGTCGTTTTGTGGGTTATAAATGGATGCCAGACAAAACTGCATCAACTTAATGATTGATCCACATTCACTGATTCTCTAAAGATATTTAAAGGTAATAGTTAAATATGGATATTTTTCTCACGCAAACACATCGCTTCATTTCAGAAAGCCTTTATTAACCCCTGGAGCCATGTGCAGCACTATGATGGATGGAGTCACTTTGTTTTATTTAAAAATCTCAACCCACATTTACTGCCATTACAAAGAGCCAGGACATTTTTAAATAGAACTCCGATTTTATCTGACAGTCTGAAAGAAGAAAGTCAGATACACCTAGGATGGTTTAAGGGTGTGTAAATCATGGTTTTATCTTTTTATTTATTTATTTTTTTGCCCTGTGTCTGGATGTACTTTGTGTTTTTAATTGTACTAAACGAATTGCTGTATTTGGATCCCCCGCTTCTCTTTCTCATGACCACACGTTACACTACATTACTCTACAGCACTTTACCCTGGAGAGCCTCTACATCTACCATACTGACAGACTGCACTTTAATGAGCCTCAGCAATGTTTTATATATGTAAGCACATCTCTCATTCAGTGTGGAGCAGAACAGTCCCTATTTAATCATTAGAAATTTGAAATGGTACATTGAACCAGTTCTTGATTAATGTCACTAAAACGAATGTATGCCAGTTGCATTAGAAATGTATGTGTGTACAGTACTAGCCTGTTATTATGCACAGCATGTTTTGAGTGTTTCCGTCACATCAGTGTTGTTCTCTTTCTCAGCTGGGCGGCTGTGGGCTTCTGGGAGTGGGAGTTTGGCTTTCCATCACGCAGGGAAACTTCGCCACGCTCTCCTCGTCTCTACCATCGCTCTCCGCCGCCAATCTGCTCATCGCTGTGGGAAGCATCATCATGGTGATTGGCTGCCTGGGCTGTGTGGGCGCGGTCAAAGAGAACCGGCCCTTACTCCTGAGTGTAAGTAAATCAAAAACAATAGCATGCTTAAGAAGGATGAGCAAACAAAACATCCTGTTTCAGTCAATAATAAAAACCTCACTGGATGCCCTTCTGAATAAAACATTGTAAGAATCAGAGGCTTGAGAAACAGCGTTTCATCTTGAAGTGACGTGTTTGTTTGATGTTATTCATTTGAATCACAATTTGACTCTCTGCTCATTGTTCCAGTAATAAGATGTGGCACTTGAGTGGCAAAACTGACGTCGAGTAGAGTTTGATGGCTGCTGTAATAGAGACACTAGCAGGAATTCAAATTAACACCCGCGGGTAAAATACAGGAAGTTTATTAGCATCATTTCCACTCCACGAGGAACAGGCTAACATGAACACCTCTGTCTGTCTCTGAGAATTCAACACTGCGTTTCTGTTGTGAGCTGACAGGAGAGAAAAATGGTTTACAAAAGGTAATTGCCATCATCTTTATTCTCTGTGTTCACAAGGATTATAAATAAATAATGACAGTTAACAATTTCTACCAGCGTACATGATATCATAGTTTATAGCATTATAACCTATAGTATTAAGATCATTTAAATGTGATCGTACTGTATGCATGTCATCATTTTTACACTGGCACAATACTAGAGATGAAAGTGTAAATAACATAAAAACAAACTAATCAACAGAAGTCATGACATAATTAAGAGAGTGCTGATACTCCAGCAGTGTTTGTGTGACTCCACGGGTCTCTTTATGAGCGATTCAGCAGAACATTCACTCAAAAACTAATATAAATTAAATTAAAATGAATAAAAACAAAGCAAGAACACACCTGATGTGCATTCGTAATTCATCATTAAAAAAGAAAAAGGAGCTTGACCATCCTGCTCTGACCAAAGTGATTCAAACACACCTGATGCATCACGATCAACTCACAAATGAACTTCCCAGGAGAACTTGAACACATCAGAAGAATGAGTGAAGAGACGTTAGCAGAGATACTTCAGCTACACATGCTGCATGCATCATTCATTTTATTATTTATTTTTTTTATTTTTTTTTTGCAGTCTGTCAGTACATGTTAAAGACCTTAGCTACAATACTAATACTTGTTGAATGATGGTTCAAAATGTTCCTGGACCCTCTGCAGCCCTGTACATTTCAGATATCTCCTTTATTTAACACTGAGTATTTTCATGTTTTTTAATGTGTTCTATAGAGAGAAGGCATTAAAATCGTTTTGCGTGGTGATATTCAAATCTTTATGGTTATTCTCTGACTCTAGTACTGACTTGTGTATCTTTTAAACCGCAATCAGAGACGGTGGATGGTTCTGGAGGACAGTGAGACCTACATTCTGTGTGGGAGCGTCCCGTGACAGATGCAGATATCAGCCGGTCATAACCTCAGAGGAGCTGCGCTGGATTGTATTATTTGAGTTGAAGCACACTAAAAAGCCTGACGGGCAAAGCAGCCTTTCTCAAGGATAAACACAGTGTGCATATATCTATAGAGCATTGATCTGATCATGTGATGTGATGAACGTTCTCGATCGACTGCATCTCCAAAGCTTCTCTGATCCGTGATTAATTTCACACTGTATGTAGAATTCAGTCAATGCCATTCAGTTATCTTCTCAAAAGAAATACAGAGCTCTCAGCTGAGTTCACATCCAGGTCATTCCTCGGTGTGGAAAGGGAACGGAAAGTGAATTGCACACCTTATAGTGCAGAAATAGTAAAAACACTACAGTATACGATACTGAACACAGCCGATAACCCTGTGATTTACTGTGTAGATTTTCCTCTTTGGATTCCCTGAATTTTTAATGTTCCTAAACAAAGTCTACCTGCATATCCCACAATCATTAACATTAGTTAACATTAGTCCTTCAGCAAACTGCAGGGCTCAGGTCAGGGCCGCTGTATTCCTTCGGTGCCCGAGGGCTGAAACACTGCTGTCCATATTTATTATTTATAATGAGGAGCCATGCAATGATACACAGCTGCAGACTAACTTATTTTTCTCAAGTTATCTATTTATTACTATAGTGAATATAATAATAAATGATGGATTTTGATATTTTTAGAAAGAAAACATGCATAAAAGTTGATGTATGTCTTTAAGATCAACCCAACTTTCTTTTCACCAGTGAATTGTATAAAACAAGCAATGTAAGCTCTGTCCTTCCTCTTCCTTCCTCCTCAGCCAAATGTTGAGGAGTCTATGAATATATAATGCTGCTGAGCTGGAATCACCTCCGAGACTATCACAGCCTGAAGATGATTTATGATAAAATATTCTCATGTCCACAAGGGGGATGATCATGTTTACTCCTTAAGCTACTATTTATGTCAGGGACTGATTTTATTACGGCCTGTGCTCTCCTGTGTGTCTTTAACGGTGTGTGGACATTACAGCAGCGTTACGGTGACGCAGTTACAACAAACACTGCTTCCTGTATTGCCCACATATGAGACATACCAGAAAATACATTTTGAAAATTTCCCGTTAAATTTTTTGTCTCTTTTTAATTATATGATTTTAAGAAATGTATAGATAATATTTGCCAAGTCAATTTTATTTTAGTTTTACAGTAATACGTAACACAAACAGTATGATATATCTTGTGTGCAAACCAGATGCAGCTGTGAGCAGGAGAAAATCTGCATGTGACGTATAATAATGGAGAACGAACTTTAGACAGCAGAGTGGACCATACTGTGGTCAGCTGACAACAACCGCCAAACACTTGTGATTGATTGGCAAGGGCCAAAGAACAATCAGTGTTTAGCTACATTTACATTTAGCAAATGCTTTTAGCCAAAGTGACTTACAGTGCATTCTGGTTGTAATTTTTTTTTTTTACCAGTATGTGTGTTCCTTGAGAATTGAACCCACAACCTTTTGCACCACTAACACAATGCTCTACCACTGAGCCACAGGAACACTGGCTAACAGTCAAGGAATTAATGCTGGAAACACACTAGTAACATGCTAGTAACTTGCTAATCATGCTAGCATCATTCTAGTTTACTCTCTTACCTATTTATCTATCTATCTATCTATCTATCTATCTATCTATCTATCTATCTATCTATCTATCTATCTGTCTATTTTTCTGATAGATTGTATTGGCTTCAAAACTTTAAAACAACTTCAAAAACTGAAAACCCTCAAACTTGTAAAACTACTTCAAACTTTCTGGCTAGGCTTTTTCAAGCCAACTTAAAGTTTGCCTCCAAGCTTTACTATCTACTTTGGGCTTGCTATACTTCAGTTTTTTTTAAATTGACTGACAATGTCAAAGAAGTGAAAGAGTTAAACCAGAATGAAATAAGGACTGCAAGAATAAAAGGAGCAACAAATTAAGCTCAGCAGTTTTCTTCACAATGTGTTATGGCCAATAAAGCATATTTGAGGACATAATTGTTCACTAGTTGTGTGATATGTATGTGTATGATAATATTGTAATTATTGTTTTAACAAGGTGCAAGCTGAGATTATGGAGTTTCACTTACTTTACAAACACACACCTTAAGTGCTTTATCAGTACACTTCATCAGTATTGCAAATATGGCATTCATTTTATACAACAGTTCGATAAAGAAGAATTAATATTTAGTGTGTTACATTTTTAGACACATTTCATCCATTTCCTCTCTGTTTTGCGGTGAAGATAGTTCCAAATAAACCCAGAACAGCAGAGTTGTGCGGCCTTCTCTTTCTGAATGAATATCATTTTTGAACAGTTTTGACTCAGTTGAGTGAATAATTAAATGACTCATTCATAAAGTTGTTCCGGAATCAGTTCTTTGAACGAATCGGTTGAATGAAGCAGTGGCTCATTAAGACTGTCACTTGCTGCCACCTACTGGCAGTTTATTTTCAATTTTTAATGTATAATTCCACTTTTACATTTTTTATATAAAATATACATTTTACACTTCATTTTACATTTATTTTTAAAACATTAAATAGCATTATATATGCAATTGCAGTGTAAATGCAGGTTTGATATTAAGATTATTAATCTGTGTAAATTCACTGAAAAGACCTAAAGATGCAGCTTCTGTTCACTTCTGCAGTGCAAAGATTTTTTTCATATTGATTTCACTGATTGATAACAACCCTACAGTCTTTTAAAATCCTACTTACATTTGTTGATAAAATTGAGTATTTGACTTGAAACGGTGAATCAGGTTAGAAAATGCCTTTATGAAGCTAAAATGCACCTTGCAGTTACATCTGATAGCAGCAGGCCTGAACCAGCGAGAGGCCAACACAAAACCACAATCAGCAAAATACTGTCTAGCTACTGCCAATGACAAAATGCCAGCAAATTGCGACGTATACTTTTTTTGTCAATAACATCATACACCCCTATTGTAGGGTATAATCCTCTGAATGAAAAAGCAATGGAAACAATCACTAAGAATTTGGTCAATAGGGTTAGGGTTAGATGTCTGACAGCAAATACAGTGCACTATGTACAGTAGATGTCACGGCTGGTTTGGGTTAATGTTCATGTTTCATGCCTCAGTCATGGTCTCTGTTAGTCATGTGCTTCTCCTGTTTATGCGTCTTGCTCTCATCCAGTCCTTTATTGTATGTGTCAGGACTATAGAGAACAGGAAGTGATTTCAGACACAGCAGAAGCTCTTGAGTGAAGGCCTTCAGAATAATGATAATAATAATAATCTAATAATCTCTCTGACTTGGAGTCTCTTCTGCTTGTGTTTCTACAGTTCTTCATTCTGCTGCTCCTGATGTTATTGTTGGAGATCCTGTTCATGGTTCTGTTCTTCTCGTATCAGGATCAGGTACGTGCAGAGTGCATCTGTCACATTCATTATTTTGTAATATTTCAGTTGTGATTGGTCAATGGTGGCATTCAGCACTCACATATTTAACAATGACAGTGAACTGTTTATTCGGCCATCGTCTCAGTGATTTCCTAGTTTCCTGCTAGTTTCCATCTCATATCAATCCAGATTACTTCTCACATTAAATAATTTCTACATCATAAAGTTGTACAGACTACAAAACTACATGATGATGTAGATCCATGTAAATCTTCATGTAAAATACTTCGGCCATTACCTTTCTTGGCAATTTCACATAGGAATAGCATTAAGAGCAGTTTAAGTGAGGTATTTATTGGGTTAGTGTCATCTAATGCTTTGTAAAAGTAATAATTTAAATAATCAAGTCTTCAGAGTAGCTTTCTCTCTCTGTGAGTCTCTCACACCCAAACGGTCATCGTTTTCTTGGCCATTCTCCTCAAAGCACATATGGCAGCACAGTGTGATGGGCATTTTCCAAAGACATTTCCAGTGATAGCAGCATATTTGCACTGGAGCGTTGTACAGTGACAGACTCTCTTCCTCGCGCACACCAGAGAGAAGAACACACCACAGATTCACTCACACACACACACACACACACACACACACACACACACACTCACACACACACACACACACACACACACACACACACACACACACACACACACACACACACACACACTCACACACACACACACACACACACACACACACACACACACACACACTCACACACACACACACACACACACACACACACACACACACTCACACACACACACACACACACACACACACACACACACACACACTCACACACACACACACACACACACACACACACACACACACTCACACACACACACACACACACACACTCACACACACACACACACACACACACACACTCACACACACACACTCACACACACACACACACACACACACACACACTCACACACACACACACACACACACACACACACACACACACACTCACTCACACAAACACAGACACACACACACACACACACACACACACACACAAACACACACACACACACACTCACACACACACACACACACACACACACACTCACACACACACACACACACACACACACATGGTGAGGTAAGCACTTCCTCTGTAACAGATCTGAGAAGTGTACTTCATCTTCCTCTGCTTTATTCTTTACAGAAACTAGATCTTCTACTAAAAACATCCACAACAGAGTAAAGTGGGCTAATATAATGAACGAATATTTGGCCTAAATGCTTCATTAATGGCTATACTACAATACAGTAACATGTATTCTCTGTACTCTACACCGTTCCCTTAGACACACATTAAACTCGCTCCCTAATTAAACCCCCTGATCCAGCTCATCATCTCATTAGTCTGAAATAGTAGATACTACATTTGAATAAGAACCAGTAAAAAAGTATGTTATATAAAGTATGAAAATAGTAATATGAATGAAACACTAGATCTGCTTCTCTCCCGTGGTCTCATGGGATCAGACGTGCACTTCAGAATCTCGTTAGCAGTAGACCATCAGTTCTTTTCACACACTCTTTTATGATTACTATGAATTCACACACTACTCTTTTCATCTACTGTTTTTCATCAGGTGCATCTCAGTAAATTAGAATGGAAAAGTTCATTTCAGTAATTTTCGGTCTCTTGTATTTCAGTGTGTGTGTGTGTGTGTGTGTGTGAGTGTGTGTGTGTGTGTGTGTGTTGAGTTACTAACGCTGCACTGGACATTGTAAGGATGATGACTTGAATAAGAATGCAAAGCATTTGTCGTTAGGGTTAGGGTTAGTCTGTGTAAATGGCCTTTATTCAGTGTCATCTTTTAAGTGAGCAGGAGGAATACAGTGATTTTCACACACATCAGCAGAACATGAAACACGCTGCTGGTGATGAGGATCCGCTCAGATCTAAAGGGAGAGATTACACTGACACACTGGCAATATAAAACTGTTATTCTGTGGATAGTTTTCTTCTTGCGTCCCTAAATCTGTTCTACACTGATGATTAGAAACGACCTCCTCGACCTCTTTATCATCTCTCTGTAACTTCCTCTTTACTGATATTAATTATTTATGATGCATTACTGTATTACATCTACGAGGAAGGCTATGAAGTGACGGATCACAGGGAATAATGGAGGAGCTGGTATGGATGATATAGACAGACGTTTGTAATGGTGCCGCAGTCTGTCATGAGACCTGGATGGAGGCATGAAAACCCTGCCATGATGCTAATTTAACACACATTTACGTTTCCATAGCATGCATGCACTCAAATCTTGTCTGGTGAAAGAAACAATCCCCTGAAGATGGCTTTCACTGGCAGCTTCAACAGTATAGACTGCTGTCTTACTCACTGCCTTTTCCCTGTTTTTCTGTCTCCTCTCTGTTTGTGGTGCTGAATAATTCATTGATGACGGTCTGTTTGGCCGACTGATGACGGAAGTGTAATTCCTCTGTAGGAAAGACTGTCACTTATTACTTGTGTGTAATGTAGTAAATTAAGCTCAAAAGGGAAATGTATATAAATAATTACAATTAATTATGATTAATTAGAATTATTTATATGAGCTGCCAGTAGTAACTGTAGCAGAATTAGATTGCCAATAACTAATCTGTTCTTAGCGCAATTTCATATCAGCTCTAAGAAAGGATATTTCCGTGGCCACAGAAAATACTTTCATACTGTATTAATGCATTAGAGCATGTAGAAATATCGGAGTCGTAAAGGGACATTGATTTGTAAGGCAGAATCAGTATCTCAAGTAATTTGTGCACAAGATCTTTATTAACTAAACACTAACAAGTCTAACAAACAAACATACAGTCACTCATACAAGGGAAAGGGCAAATGAGAATAAAGCTATGAATAGAGTCAGTTAACCACCCGAGTAAAACCATCCTTGCTGTTTATAACCGGGTCTATAGCTTTTACTAAACCTCTGCTTCGTTTAGTTAAATGTACGATACTTTCATTTCCTTGGCCTGGAATGAGCGTCTGGTGCAAAGTCTTGATGGTTTGGTGGTTTAGTGGTGTCGCGATCACGTTCTTCCGGTCTTCAAGAGTGATGAATTCCAAAGGTGTCCTGACTCAATGGTGATTGGGAGTTTCTTCCCAGTGGAAGGTGAATAAAACTAAAAGAGTGCCGAGATCCTGAAATCTCTGGTGAATGGAAAGTCAAGGCACGAGATCTCGTGCAGACTTAGAGGTCCAAGAAAGATCTAGCTCACATAATCTTAGCAGAAGAAAGCAAAGCAGATCGAAAAGAGCTCAAGAGAGATTCAGAGAGAGGGCGGAACTGTGTGTGGGCCTTTTAAAAGTCTAAGATGGTTCACGCATCTTAGGAAGGGCTTGTTGTCACAGTGTCTGGTCTGTGTTTCCCTGGGTGTCCACTAGTGGTCTCACTTCCCCATAGTCACCCCACTGCAGTACTACATTTCCCACAAGCCTTGTCCCTTCATCACTGTT
>NC_081767.1:92500-100000 GCF_963082965.1 Carassius carassius
CAGTGACAGATGTGAACTGTTTCTAAGTGTATGTTAATATGAAGGAAGAACTGCAGGATAGTTAGTTGCTCTTAAACAGCAGAAGAACTATCAGTAAGAGTCAGATGTGGTAACGCTTGTGCTGTTCCTGTCTGTGTGGATCATTTCTCCAGCCTCTTTAGATCACGTATGTAACATCTTACGTTTGATCTGATGGCTGTGGAATCACATTTGTGACCAGATTCATTTCACACACTTGAGAACAGGCTTGGTTTCATCTGCACACATTTTCATTTTTGAAAACAACAAACGTTAAGCGTAAACACCATTTTTGTATTAGGTTACATTAAAATGCAAAGCATGATTAATGAGTAATTACACTGATTTACTGACACATAGCTCCATGGATTGTATTAATGTTAATTTCAGGGACATTTATGTTCCACTGTAATTAGATGCGTGTTTCCAGAAGATGAATAATGTAGAGCAGGATTGTAAAACATTATATCGCTGGAGCAATCTGAACATCTCGCTCACACACTGCTATTTGCAACATGATTTTATAATCCAGATCACCTGAAAGAATGAAAACTGCTCTTTGTGAGTATTTAATGGACAGTTTCTTTCTTACATTACGCAAGAATGAAAAACAGGGCCTAAATCAGACTCAGACTCAGATTAAATGTGTGATGAAACAATTATACCATGGTCTGTCTAAATACTTCATTCTGATTGGCTGGCAGGTATGCATTAAAACCATTTAATGCACAGTTAGCAGTGGAGCATTCCTTACGTGAAACAAGATCTTGTTATATATATAAAGTTTTTTTTTAATCCTGAAAAAAAAAAATACATTTACTTGATAATGTGTTTTAGAGAATATAAACTATGATGTTTATTTGTCTTGCCCACATGCAAATAGTTTGTCTTATTTTAAAGAAATGTTTTGTTGAAAAAATTCAGTCTTGTACCACAGCGGTGAAACTCAACCAGCTCAACCATAAGGGTGTGCGGAAACTGAAAAACTAACCGAAAATGCAAGCTACATCCATATAAAAGACTTGGTGACATTTAAGTTTGTAATTTCTGTATCAACATCGCTGTGACAGAATGTGATGTTATGTCAAGCCTCAGAAACAAATCAAGAGTATTACTGCGGATTTAACAAACACTGCATCTGTGCTTCAGAATATGAGAATCAGGGATTAATGTCATTATAATGAATAAATGAGTTTTTCTTCACGCTGTGTTCTAGATTGATCTGTATGCTCAAAGTGACCTGAAGAAAGGCCTGCAGCTCTTCGGGACTGAAGGAAACATCGGCCTGACCAACGCCTGGAGCATCGTCCAGACAGACGTACGGTTCCTGCATTTCTGTCTGCAGTTACCATTATTTCCCAAGAACAGAGAACAGAGGTGTAGCACTGTAAGATATGAAGGAAGGACAGGTGACGATGGTGTGTGTGTGTGTGTGTGTGTGTGTGTGTCACAGTTTCGCTGCTGTGGAGTGACCAATCACACGGACTGGTTTGATGTGTATAACGCGACGCGTGTGCCGGACTCCTGCTGTCTGGAGTTCAGTGATGACTGTGGTCTGGAGAATCCTGGCACCTGGTGGACGGCTGTAAGTCATCTCTCTCATCAAACTCTCTTTCTTCTCCTGTGCTGGTTTGGGCAGGACAGACAGAAGCTCTGTGTCTAAACCTCTCTCTCTGAAGTGACTGAGCGCTGTGGTTTGTGTCCACAGCCGTGTTACGAGCGAGTGAAGGGCTGGCTGCAGGAGAATCTGGTGGCTCTGTGGATCTTCGCTCTGTGTACGGCTCTCACACAGGTACTGAACGCTCATCACAGTCAGAACATACACGAGAGCTCAGTGATGGTCAGCATGACGTGTGTTTGCAGATCCTGGGGCTGGTGTTCTCCATGACCATCTTCTGTCACGCCGTGAAAGTGGACACCTTCTACGCATAGAGACAGAACCGGACCAAACACACCTGCATCGGCACACTTCTCCATCGCTGGAGCAATCTGAACATCTCGCTCACACACTGCTATTTGCAACATGATTTTATAATCCAGATCACCTGAAAGAATGAAAACTGCTCTTTGTGAGTATTTAATGGACAGTTTTTTTTTCTTTTTCTGTTTTGTCCATTTGTGAAGAGGGAGAGCAGGAACTAATGTCATAATTTTATACTAGTATAACTTCAAATTAATACGTATAAAATGAATAACCTCTGTTTATATTTATTCAGAGCGAATTTTCAATAGATTTAAAAGATAAGATATTTAGATCACATTTTTGTATATATGACTTGACATCTTTAGAGCAAAAAGTAATAAAACAGACTCATTTTAGTGTGTGTAGGAAGAAACACAAGTCTGTTCAGCAGAACTGGATCAGTGAAAGAGCAAAAGCAGAGATTTTAACGTTGTATTGACTTTGACTGTGGCCTGACGAACTGATTTCTGTGCCACCAAACAGAACGGATCTCAATCTGCACAAACACATCCACCACAAGTTCTCAAATGTCTTCATTTTTAACACTATTTGTATAGTTTTATCATTTTGAACCTAACAAGCTTCTTTTGGTGACATGTCACTTTTGAAAATTATGGAATTATTTAGCTGAATTCAATTTGAGATGTACTCCTGTAATTGAATTTAACGTCTCCTATGCCTTTGGGAATTAATGGGAATAATTGTACAAAACTTGGAAGAATCTTATTCATCTATGTGATTTGTATTTGCCATTTCCAACACTACTGCTAATATTAAATATAAAACTGAATGCATTACGATAGACTTTATTTGTAAATGTGGTAAGAACATCTAACTATTGTTCAAATGCATTAATGCTCATAATTGAAATGGTATTTTCATCAATATTTCAGATTTCAGGGGGTTAGTAACTGCACTTCTTCTGCTGACGATTGACCAATCGACAAACATCTGAGTCACAATAACTTCACAATCTCATGAACAAACAGATACGTTCTCCTCCGTTCTTCCTTTCTCTAGTCGGTCTATATGTTCCTCTTCTCAGGGCTTTTCTGGTGTACAAATAACACCCAATGATCCTCTTTAAAGTCTTTAAAATGTATTATACGTTTATTTTCTGAAAATCGAACCTAATCCGTTAGATGAATTGATCATTAAAGTGAAACAGGTCTTGAACATCGCTGGAAAACTCTTTCAGAAGGACTCCATGGAGATGAAGCTTCTTACTCTCAGTCAATGACAAGTGTATGAGGTTAAACATCTACTTATAAAAGCACATATCTAATCACTTAAACAGCTGACGAGGTTTACAGCTCAAGCAGATGCATCTTAATGTTTGGAGAGTTGTGTGTTAACAGTGTTGAGATGATCACACGCAGGAGGTTAATACAGGACTGATGACTAATAAAGTGAAGTCCAGGCACCTTTTCTTTTCTTGCTGAAGCTGTGTTGTGTTCTCATTCACACTGCCATCAGCATGAAGGGCTTTCTGAGATCCACTTCCTCAACACGGCTCTAGAGTTGTGTAGTCAGACTACTTTTTTCAAGTAACTAAAGTAATGCATTACTTTTAAATTACTTTTTTAAAATGAGTAATTAATGTTATGTTTTCCCATTTGTTCACGGACAGCTCTCCTGTGTCTGTTGAGCAGTCGGGAGTGAGGCACTTCATTTCTTTTTATATGAAAGGCTCTTACAGTTGCCAAAAAATAGAACATTTTTGGTTTAGTTTTTAAAAATGCAGTAAGTGAGCAAGCCCAGCTTAGGTGTAAGAAAGTAATGTACTTTTTTTAAAAATAAATAACATCAGGACATCAGCAGCCATAATTAACAAACTGAAACTTGTAGGAAAACAGTGTCTTGAGCATTGATGCATGTTATAAATATTTATAATGAAGTTAATGTAAGCTGGTCTGAAGCTCTATTAGTGCTGATCTGCTGCTCTTTATTGAACCGAAGACACCAGATCCTCCCCAAGAAGACCATCAGGATCCCCGAAGACGTTCAACACTGGGTCAGAATAACTAAAGGAAGTGTTCATCACTGCAGGGGCCTTGATCAAGGGTGATGTTGTTCTGCAGGAGGATGAGGAGGAGAGTGAACTTCATTCACAGACACATCAAGAGAAAGAGAGAGAGAACACACTGCCATCGCCTTCAACTAACTTCCCAAACCACGCAGCATGTCTAATTAATTTAAATCTAAATAATTACTGAATGACTTGACATTATGTGTGTGCTTCTCAACCCTGTTCCTGGAGAAACGCCAGCAGAACACATTTTCCTGATTATCTCAGACCTGAAGAGGTGTAACTCAAACCTGTGCTTTGGCAACATGATGAAACCGAGATCAAACTCTTATATGAGGCCTTCTGGCCATCGTTTATCTCCGATCTACACACACTTCACCAGTCCTGGTTTGTCAGGGATTTCCAGGTTCAAAACAAGCCACACTGACAGACTGCAAAGAAATTAAATAAATTAAAAAGTATACAATGATGTGGATTACAGTGAAATTACAGACCCTTCCTGTTTGAATTTTGCAAAATCCATCTTTAACACAATACAAATTGAGACAAAAACATTTGACTCAAATCAATAGCCGATGCGATGGTTTAATAATCACAAAATAAAGTTTTATTAACTTAAACATAAGAGTGGACATAAAGCACAGGAAGTTGTTTAATGTATTAATGTCTTGTATATTCTTTCAATCAAGCTACCTATGATTTTATTTGATGGATCGGGACACGTGATGATTTCTGTTTCAGGCCAGATTGCTTCGGCTCATACTCCAGTCATGCACACTCAAATCAATATTCATGGCCATTTATTAATGAAGTCATGTAATTTGAGAATAATGTACAGTGTGGATCTGATTTATTGCACATTAATCCTGAACACAGACTGAATTAATCTCTTCTGCATGTAATGTGCTGCTGTTATTGAAAGACCACACACACACACACACACACACTTGACAAAACACAACAGCTCCAAAGTACCGAAGGAATCTTTATTAAAATAAATGACCAAACAGAGAGACATCACAATGACAAAGGCTTTACTAAAACTACAGTGGATCAGAGCTGGCAGAATCAGGATCGGCTCCATCTTCAGACAGCGATGATCTTCAGGACAAGCACAGGAAGAGCTGAGCGCGGCTGAAGTGAAGCGCACACACACACACACACACACACACGCGTGTGCGCTCTGATGTATGTATAGTTCTGTACAGATGTGTGACGCTCGGCCGGGTTAGTGGATCCGTGTCAGCTCCTCCACGATTTTAATCACCTCGTCCACCGTAGCCTCGCGCTTCATCCCGCTGCCGTCATCCATCTGCAGCACACACACACACACACACACACACACACACACGAGTGTGAAGACATCTGTAGCTTACACAAGTATTCAGGAAAGCATTCGAGATGCTCAACCTGCATCTGTGTGGAACTCATATTAGCGCAGCAGGGGACAGGTAGTTTTATTAAAACAGCTTTTTTGTTTAAATAATCTTTTAAATTAAAATAACCCTTCGGTGATCATGTGTCTTACGCTCAGCCCTGTTTCTGGAGTCTGGAGACAGCAAAACATTTTAACTACTTCTACAATGATTATCGCTTTCTTTTTATTAATTTTAACGGACAAATATTCTGCAAGTTGAATAATTTTCCGCACAGCGTGGCTCCAGAAAGAGCGCTGGGAACTACACGTCTCTGTATGATACGACGAGCGAGCCGTGAGCTCCAGCGTTCATCAGAGACGTGACACGAGGACATCACCTGCAGTGTGCTGACCACCTCCTGCATCTTAGCACGACCCAGATCCAGGAAGCTCTCGATCAGATCTCCGTCGATGAAGCCCGTGGCCTGCTCAGTCTTGCGCTCGGTGTGGAAGGACCTCCAGGTGGCGCTAGTCAAGGACTTCAACAGGTCAGAAGACAAGAGTGTTAAATCACACACACACACACGTCTGTGAGCGCTGCTGAAGGATATAAGCTGTGCTCGATCTTGCCGACGCTCTTGATGACTTTGTTGAGTCGGATCTGTAGATCCAGCAGTAAACTGTACCAACTCTCCGACAGCGACGTCACCAAACCTCAAACACACAACAAACACAATCAAACACACAACCAACGTCTCTGTAATCTACCTAGCGGACGCTTCGAGTATAAATCAGCCTTGACACAGAAAGGGACTGATGCCACGGTTGGTCTTTGGGAGAAAAATTTGCAGATTTTTTACATTTATTTTTATTTATTTTATTTAAATTCATGTGTGTACGGAAGTTCTAAGTGGCCATGCATTATAATTTTTTTTCTTCTTGTTTTCTCGACATAACGAAAGTTTGTTTTCTCGTTATAACGACATGAGAGTTTTACTGTTGCTATAGTAACGATCTCAGCTGTGACAGGCGTCTGATGGACAGTCATGCAGCCGCTCTTACTGTCGCCTGTATTTCAGCTAATTCTGCTTCGCCTAGGTAATAACGTCTACAATACTGTACATACATAAAGGCTGATCAATCACTTGATTTTTCCAGAGACAGTACACCAAACCTTTTGTTTTTGTGATTAACATGTTTAAATGGCAACACCGCGAACACTTCAGAAGGATGCAGAACTATTCTAAGATCTTGAGCTGCTTGGATTAAACTCACTTTTAATTTTCCCTTTATTTGAAATAGAATTATAATTTGTCATTTTTAGTAATCATTATATGCCATGACAGATATGTGCGTTACAAGCTTGTTTGAAAAGATTGTTCATGTGTGTGTAGTGTATGTGTGTGTGCAGAAAAAAGAGATTACAACATTATAGAACAAAACTGAATTAAATTAGCCTATGCACCTTACATATACATCACATTTCTAACAATAAAGATTAATAATAAGGAAAAGAGGCACATCACAAATAGCCTATCGTTAAATCCTGTCCTACTGTAGATACACAGAACATCTCCGCTTATTAACTAACAATCATGAGCCAAAAAGAAGCACAAATAAAGATATAGGTGCGAACAGAATACAGTGACATCAACCTTGGTTTCGATAAGCCGTTATTTTATGACCTGGAACACGTTGGTGAAACTCATGCATTTAGCAAGAACTTAATACACATAATAATCATATTGATTCAAGCATTTAACATTTATGAATTAATTATGTCAGTAATGACCAAGACTGCACAAACGATAGCGATCACGAGGAAGCTCCGCGTACAGTAAAGTGCACCGTGTACAACACCCATCAGTTATACTCAGGTCTACAGCGCCACCTGCTGCCGCAGTTTAGTAACTTCTTAGAGAAAATTAAGTCGTTATAACGAGAAAACGACTTTCGTTATGTCGAGATATGTCGAGATATTCCGTATGTGTGTGTACTTCTAACATGTTTGGTTGGTAAATCTGAGCGTCTTCAGTGTCTGGAACGGATCTAATCTTGAGTCTATAAGGTAACAATGTAAGCAGTTAAACAGAATGGCATTACTAAAGAGAGACTAAAATACAATTTTCATTG